>NW_018020591.1:631315-676867 GCF_002006095.1 Pseudomyrmex gracilis | reverse complement strand
AAATGTTTTCTACTGTTGCACTGAATAACCCCTAGAAGTTTGATCCCATAGTTCTGAAACACCCTGTATATTATTGGAATCTCTCTTTGCGTTAAAGCAATATTTCTCAATAATGCGTTAATCTAAATTGTC
This sequence comes from Pseudomyrmex gracilis, assembly GCF_002006095.1. NCBI lineage: Eukaryota > Metazoa > Arthropoda > Insecta > Hymenoptera > Formicidae > Pseudomyrmex > Pseudomyrmex gracilis. The sequence goes on along the minus strand of NW_018020591.1, from coordinate 676,735 downwards.
GAGTTGGCCATTATTATTATATAATTGCCTTTTGATCAATAATTGATCAATATTTAATTATAATTAATCGATGTTTCCATTGTATTTATTATTTAATAGTGATCATCGTTTGCAATTACAATAACTCATTCAATCAGCAATTAAATATACATTATCGCAATAATAATATAATTAATTGTTATGAATATATCAACGAATTTAACACGCGCGCGCGCGCGAGTACTTGTTAATTAACTAGTGGATAATCAAAGCTAGAGATCGTGTTTGAGGGTTAGCGAAATTTATTGAAAGGTTAGCGAAAAAACAGCCGATAATGTTACATTGACGAAACAATAGGAAATAATGTGTTACCTTCATTAAATAATCTATTTCGCAAAGTGATGCGCGCGAAGTGTATATTCTACCGCGCGATGGGAAAATTTTATATAATTTGCGCGAAATATATGCATAATGCGCGTCAGGAACAGTCTCTTACTAGGGCGTGTGTGGCCTGGTTAACACGCGAACCGTGTTCTTATCGTCTCGCGAGCAAAAACACGCTGATTAAAGAGATGTTGTAATAGCACGTCCGCGCGAGTCGTAATAGCACAGCGCGAAGTTGTTCCCGCAAACGTAACCAACTCGCGAAGTTGCGAGTAGGTGCAGTTTAAGTAATTCTCTCTCCCGTTCTCTCTTTTTAGTTACATCTCGAGAATATCCAGACGCGTGAGCTCCGCACCTTGATTAACTTGAAATAACGTTCGCGAGGAAAATGACTTTGGAAACACGGCGGGCGCGCGAACACGCTTTGTACCGAGATAACATGCGATAACAAAGATGTTCTTTGAGATTGTTGAGCGATGCACAATGCCGTACGGATCGCGACGCGGCAGAAAGTTTGCGTATATAGCAACTATCGCCGTTCAATTTGCGGACAGTGCAAAATCGTTGAGCGATAATAAAAGTTGCGCGAATTAGCGCGAGATTCGACGGGCAATAAATAACACGTTCGATCGCGCTCGCTGCACCGCAACGATAAATGTGCGCGAAAAGCCCGGACGGCGACAGATTAACACGTTTCCACTGTGGATTCGCCGTTTCCATGATAATCGACGAAGGCCTCTCGCCTGATTGGCACGTATATTCGCGGTACGATTTATTAGAGAGAGAGAGAGACAGAGAGAGAGAGAGAGGACGGCGGGAATTGACCGATTTTGTAGAGCGCGGCCGCATAATCCTGTCTTCGTTAGTCCCACCACCGTATCGCGCCGCCTCAATTAGTTCCCGTCAAGTGTCACCCGCGGCGGATACTATACGTGACGTCTAATTTTAGAAACGACGCTCTTAATTATCGCGCGAATCGCGAGCATCGTCTCATCTCTCCGTTTGCGCTGGCTCTCTCCTCTCTTTGTTTCCTCTCTCGTTTTCTCTCGCTTCCGAACTTCGTTATTGGCGTTATTAAACACGTGCTTGTCGGCGTTAATGCAATAATAGCGTGTTTCGTATTTTCGACAATCGAATTGTATATATAATTTGAGATGAAAGATCCGCGTGGAAAATTTCAACGGCGGAGAAATAAACGCGCGCGTGTGCAACGGAGAAAGAGCGAAAGAAAGGGAGAGAGAGAGAGAGAGAGAGAATAACGGTCAGAAATTTACTTTACATCAAAGGGATATTGGATTTAGTTCTCTTCGGCCGCGGAGAGATGAAAGATCTGCCGCTCGTGTTTTTCAGTACGTTAGACTGCGTTTTCGCGAAAAAAAAAAAAAAAAAAAAAACAGCAGCTGCCGCGAATGAAGAAAACGAAGGATTTTATTACGTAAACGTCGTAAACAAATTGTCTCTTTTCTACTCCCGAGAGACCCGATGTGTTGTTTTCACCTCCCTCGCCTTTTGTGTCGCTTCAGTTCTCATCGAAATTTATTGCAAAAATGTATCTCTCTTCTCTTTCGCGATGTAATTTTTCGTGAAATTTATTTCGCGCGTATTATATTTCATTTTGTTGCCGATTATATTTATTTGTTAATTTCGTGAAATATAAAACGTTTCTTTTTGGCCTGTCAATGTGATTAATTTGCGATCGATAAAAGTGGCATTTGTTTGTTTTTTCTTTTTTTTTTGTTTTTTTTTGTTTTTTTTTTGTTTTACGTAAACGAGTGTGCAAACACGGCGATTTTTTCAATCATCGTTTTCACGCGTGCAAATGCAAAATAGATGCGAATGAAGGAAATCAAAATAAATACAAAGTTTCGCACGTATATATTTTGCATTTGCGCGCGTTGAAGCTAAAATCGTTGTTTACACGTTCGAAGCAGAAAACGCCACTTTATCGCCAGCTTTTCACCAGATAGATATTGCGCGAAATGTCCTCTTCTCTCTTGTAAGAATATTCAATTTCCCAGCAATATCAATGCCAGCATTGTCGAGAAGTGGCTCCATCCTACTAACAGTATGTATGGAGTTGATGATCCAGTTGTATGTAATGAGGTCATTCCCTCTGAATCGAGTTCGTGCGGGTAGGAAGGTGTGACGTATTGCGAATCGAACGAAGTAACTTTGTAGACTGGCGGTGGTGGTTTCAATTTCGCGCAGTAAAATACCGTTAGCTCTGCCGAGCGATTGTCTGGAACTCTGTTGCGCCATTTTTTCTACATTCTGCCATTCCGATATTCACTTTGTTCGGAGAGCTGTTTCTTTTTTTTTTTTTTTTTTTTTTTTATACTAAAAAGCTCCGACAATTTTGCGCGCGATGCTTCACAGAAAAAAGTCTGGTCCTGTCTTTGGTGAGATATAAAAGGTTCGCTTAAGCAGGCACGTAACGATCGATCTTTAATTTGTAGCTGTAATAAAATACAAGAAGCGAAATAATCGATATAATCGAATAGTCGAACTTCGAAGTTCTCGATTGCAACGAACCAATGTTGTAGTATTTTTTTATATCTAATTATTTTCTCACCTAATTATTTTGTTATCTAATATTATTTAATATTATATAATTTGTTAAAATATTAAATTAATTAAATTAAAAATTATTATTAAAAATTTAAATATTACTTTAATTTTTTCTAATTAATTTTTTTTTTACGTATTACAAAATATTTTTCGCCACAATCTGCCTTGTGCTCTTGAATGATCCTAATGATTATACATGTAAAGTTTTATATAAAAAAAAAAAAAAAAAAAAACAAAAAAAAAACAAAACCAAAAAAGGAACTTAGAATAGCACAAGCAGCCAATGTCGCAATCTTCGTGGAAGACGTCTCGTTGCAATTGTGATGATTACGCACTCAGCAATCACGCAATCCCCAGAAATCCGACACGCGCAATGAAATCAAAACCTTACGTTAATTGGGTGAAAATTGTCGGCGAGAGAAAACGTAGGGTGCTGGAGGGAAGTAACGGGATGAGGAGAGGGGAGAAGGAAGGAAAGGGTGAATGTGGGAGAGAACGAAAGGGAGAGCTTGTAAGAAAGGATAGACGGGGGGGGGAGGGGGGAGATGTAACGGGAGGTTACGCTCGGAGTTTGACACAGTCAGAGACCGGCGTTGCTTGGCAACCTCTAAGGGTGGGAAACCCTACATTGGCGTAGGGTATACTTGCTACGAATTTATGCGCTATTATCATTCCCCATACCACATACCTGCTATATACCTTTATTTCATCTCCCGCGAGGGCACACGCGAAAAACCATCGCGAATCGACGACCACCGCTAACAATCGGCTCCGGAATGAATGCAACGAAATTGGCTATTTATCCTTAATGGTGTTCGTATTTTGTCGCAGAGGATTTTAAAGCAATCAGATGTACTTACTAATTAGAGTTACAATGTGTAGTTAGAGTTACAACGTATAGTTTAGTTTTCTTCTCTCATCTGGGGAATTATTATCTGTCTAATCTCTATAATCAGGGGAGGGGGGAGGATTACACATCTCTCACAGCACGAAGTGTCGCCGAAACATTACAAGAATATTCATTTCGCAACATTGAAATATTTCCGAAAAATTGCCACGGTATAAATTCGCTTCGGAACGTATTTTCTTGCAATGATGCTGACGTGTTTCTTAAATATATCGCCAAGACCGATCTCTCTGCAAACGTTGATGCAATATTCATAAAAATCCATCTTCGTACTTGTTAAATTTATTTACACACAGTTTAAAGAGAGAATTATATATATATATATCATCAAAGAATTTGTCTGCAATATTTTTGACACGTAAAATTTATATGTGATTGCGATAAAATATTGCAACGATATTGCGCAACATCCTCTGTGGAATAAATTAAACTAAAATAAGAGTAATGAAATTTCTAAACTATTTGTATATATCGATCGTGGAATAAATCAATGTACACACAATACAAGACAGAAGTCTCACACGCGGTGGCTTCTTCTCTCAGTTCTACGGAGCGCGGCGCATTTTCTCTAATGTCGCTCTCTATACATAGATCGTATCTCCGGTTTCCCGCACAAGGTTTACCTTCACCTTCGGGCGATCTTTTTATAAAGATATCATCATACCGTGTGAGATCTCACAAAGCGGAAGTTGTTCATTCGAGCAACATTGCGTCGCGCATTGCCACTGATTATCTTCTCTTAGAATTACGTTAAGCGCGAATATTACGTTTAAACGCAATACTTTTTCCGATAAGAGTTGTGATCACTAAGAGCGGCAATTGAGATTTTAATGACATTCATAACAATCATATTAACCGTACGTTATTCATTAGACCGTATCGCGGGTGTATAACCGTCGTAATGGCCGGTCCTTGCAACTTGTTGCGTTCAATCTCGTCGTAAAGCAGAAATTGCGTGCATATAATCCTTTATAACGTAACGCTCTATACCATCTGCGCAATGTCGTGAGAATTATCTGATATAAATTTAACGAAGCTCTTGCATGCGATCCAAAGAATTTTATGCCCGCGAAAGATTGTGGAATTGTATTGTTTTTTTTAGTCTTGGGAATGTGAATATATATATATATATATATATATATATATATATATATATATATGTACACAGATATATATAGTTGCCGATCGCGCGTTGCTCGATATAAATCAATTATTACGCGGCAGTTTTCAATTGCGTATTATTATTAACGAAAATCAAGGCGGTCGAGAGCGGTCTTGAGTAAACGCCGTAAGTTTTTCTTTTTAACATTTTTGTTTTTCCAGTCAAGTGATTCCGGAGGATTTCGCGCACGTAGAAGATCACCCCAGGCAATCGCAATGGCCACGCTATCTTTGCGCATCTCTATACCGGAGAAAAATGCCACGAAGATGATGCAGTTTGATCCCAGCACGTCGGTGTATGATGCTTGTCGTATCATCAGAGAGAAACTTGCCGAAGCCACCAACATGGGTCAACGTAAGCCCAGTTGGAGATGTTTTATTCATCATTCGCACAGTTTTTTTTGTCAATTAATTTTTTTTCGCAAAAAGATTGTTATAAAACTTCCTGATGATATTCAATTAATGTCGATTAATTACTACGAGTGTGCGCGCAGTTTATTCTGCATTAATTCTTCGTGAGAACAGACTGTAAAAATGACGTACGAGTTGGACAGACTTGGGTTTCTCTGTGAAACCCACGCGACTTTAAAATCAAATATTTCTGTGAAAAAAATCAATAATTTTTCAATTTTGTTTTTTTTTAAATCGAAAGTTCGAACAATTCTGCGTCGATAAAAAAAACATTGGAAAAATCTCTAGTAATTTCGAGGATATAAGCGTTTAAAAATTAAAAAAAGAAACTAATTTTTACTAGAGACGCAATTTTTGAGTGGGTCTGGGAGACCCCTGTCTGTCCGCGAAGAGTTGATGCAGAATTTTATCTCGTGTAACAAACGAGCAGCCCTAAGTTCTTGTTGAAATTTAATCTACTTTGGTGGATATAAATAAAAATTAAAAATGATAATTTTTAATTGAGTAATGATTTAAATTTAGAAATATAAACAAAAGCTAATACAATGCGTAAGTTGTTGTTACTCTCTCTTTCTCTCCCTCTCGTAGCGAAAGACTACGGATTGTTTCTTGCCGATGAGGACGTGAAGAAAGGAGTGTGGCTCGAGCCCGGACGTAATCTCGACTATTACATTCTGAGGAACGGGGATTTGCTTGAGTATCGTCGTAAACTCCGTACGCTTCGTGTCCGCATGCTGGACGGGACGTTGAAGACCATGCTGGTGGACGACAGCCAGCCCGTGGCAAATCTCATGGTAGTGATATGCACGAAGATAGGCATCACGAATCACGACGAGTATTCTCTGGTGCGCGAGTTCGTGGACGAGGAGAACGAGAATCAGAAACCTGGAAATTTCGGCACTCTCACGTTGAAACGAAAGAAAGAAGAGAAAGGCGAGAGAGACGCCAAGATGGAACAGTTGAGAAAGAAATTGAAAACCGACGATGAAGGTAAAAATATGAATAAGAGATATTCTTGATGTACAGATTTCAAAAAAAAAATTTTAATTGTTGTGGGATTAAATTTATTAGATTTTCGATTGCTTTGTGATTTTTTGTTTTTGTGTTTTGTCTCTCTTCGCAGTAAACTGGATAGATCCAAGCAAGACTCTACGCGAACAAGGAATCGACGAATCCGAACCTGTTCTCTTGAGGAGGAAGTTTTTCTTTTCCGATCAAAACATCGACAGTCGCGATCCCGTGCAATTGTCGCTTCTGTACGTGCAAGCGCGAGACGCGATTCTGGACGGCACGCATCCAATCACGCAGGAGAAGGCTTGCGTCTTCGCCGGCATCCAGTGCCAAATTCAATTTGGCGATCACAAGGAAGAAAAGCACAAACCGGGCTTTTTGGAGTGAGTATCGACGTGATCTCTTACAGTGCGGTGTGTGTGTGTGTGTGTGTGTCTCGAGTATAACTTCTTGTTTTTTTTTTTTTTTTTTTTTTTTAGTCTCAAAGAGTTTCTTCCACAATCGTACGTGAAGGTGAAAGGGATCGAGAAGAAAGTCTTCGCGGAGCATAAAAAACACGTCGGGCTTTCGGAACTAGACGCCAAAGTCTTGTACACGAAGACCGCGCGGTCGTTGAGCACGTACGGCGTTACGTTCTTCTTGGTGAAAGAAAAGATGAAGGGCAAAAATCGTTTGGTGCCGCGTCTGCTCGGCGTGACGAAGGACTCGGTTCTCCGACTCGACGAGAAGACGAAGGAGATCCTGAAGACGTGGCCGTTGACGACCGTGCGACGATGGGGCGCCTCGCCCAACACCTTCACCCTCGACTTTGGCGACTACTCCGATCAATATTACAGCGTGCAAACCACCGAGGCGGAGCAAATCCTTCAACTGATTGCGGGATACATTGACATCATTCTGAAGAAGCAGAAAGCGAAGGATCACTTCGGTATTGAGGGAGACGAGGGATCGACCATGGTCGAGGACAGCGTGTCGCCGCTCAAGTGAGTCCCATCCGTGCTTTCAATACACGTTTACAACTTCTCCGACACTTTGAATAGATCGAAGTAATAATCATCATTAGGAAACTATTAGAGTAATTATCAGTTCTTGAGTTAGATTCGCCGTGAAGCAAACTGGCTGTGTTAAGTGCGCGTCATGTCGAGAAAATATTTCGCATTAGTCCGATCATGGAGGAGTTTCTTAGACGCCACGCGAATAAGCGACCCGTTTCCAATGGGTATTCATCATTGAATCAGAAATTAACTCTGTTTGAACAAAATTATTATTATATTCTACTCAAAGTTTTACACACACACACACGCATCTATTTCACTCGATAGGGCCACCATCATGCAACACGAGACTAGCAATGTCGGCAAAGGAAATGTAGAAGCCGTCTCGGTCGCGATACCAGCTGTCATGAGAGCCGGAGGAGATGGTAAGCATGTTTCGAAAAAAGTTTTATTACATGTTTTATTTTATTTTTCTATTATTTTTAGATTTGAAATTTGGGGTTTTTTTTTTTTTTTAATAGTATCTCATTGTGTGCTATTCAATAGCGATTAGATGTACAAATTATCAAAATTTTTGAAGTCTCTCCAATGATCATAACAAATTAAATATGTGTACATATTAAATTGTTATAGAGCAATATTTTTTTTTTTTTTTTTTTTTTAGTTTTCACACATGAATTTAGAATTGTAATATATATATATGTATTATATTTAGAAGAAAAAGATCAATTAGCGATCCTTTGCACGATTGAATCCTCGGATTTTAGCTATCAATATAGCTATATATATATATATATGTTCTTATATGTACATACACTTTTCACTATGTAAATACACGTTTACTTGGCTTCTAGCGTGTTTGAGATATTGCTTACGAAAAAACACAAAAGAGTTGAAATATCCAAATTATTTAATCACTAGCTTTCAATGACAAAATCCGAAGAGATTTACAGTATCGAGGACTCGATCGGGATGATCAATAATTGTAAATAGAATAATAGATCAAAAAAGCACACGGTACGATTTGTAGGAGCTCGACCGTACGGAACTGGCCACATAGGTGGTGCCCAATACACGACCGTTAGCGGGCAAGTGAACATCGCTCATGCTGCACCTATGGTAAGCTCCGTTGAAAAAAACCGCCCAAAAGCTGTGCCCAAGCTCAGCCCTTGGATGTTGATGTTTTTTAGTTGCTTGTTATAAACTTATATATATATAAATATATATATATATATATATATATACGCTTCGAAGTGTATAAGAAAAAAAAAGTGATATCTCTCTTCTGCCAAATCCCTCGGCGACGCAGTAACGACATTGTGACAATGTGAATCGTGTCGTGCTACTGTGTGTGATTATCGACGATTGATCGTATCAAGTATGAGAAACGGTATACTACGCACTTCTTTTCTATAAATATGTAAAGTCGCACTAATGAAAATCACATTGTGTTGCACATGAAAGAGCCGAAATTCTTTGTGAGACTAATAGACGGTTTAAATTTATTTTCATGCTAGGCGCCTTCTATTGCGGACACAGAGTAGGTACAATACGATAAGATGTTTAGCTATCTGGTGTGTTTTATCTTCTCTTTCAGTTCAATACAAATCTTCCGTTATTATATACATCTACAAGTTTGATTGATTTGCGTTTCGAATTTGTCAATATCGATCACTTCTTGATAGAGCATTTATTGAAAAAAAAAAAAATAAAAATTATATATATAAATATTTTTCTGTCTCTTATAATTGCTCTTTTGCGACAAATTATCAAATCGTTAATCGCGTATCGCTGCAACCTTTGTTGCAACTTACCGCTTTATTGTGTACGCTTCGTTATATTTATTTGTTTGTTGATCGTCATGAGCAAAATGTTGCATTTCCGCATTTGCGTTCAAGCGAAATATTGATAAATTATGATCAATAAAAAAAAAAAAAAATACTTTTTCGCAATATGTAAATATGTTCGAAATTAGGTCCAACAAACCAAGGTGACATCCGTCCTATCTGAACCGCAACGTGCCTTACTATCAACTATCACTGCTGGTCACGAGGTGATTCATATTGCCGAAACCGAACTTTCTACAAAGGCTCAACTGCCCGAACTTGGTACAGATCCAGCATCTCTGAAATGGATCGAACAGACAATCGACACCCACAAGCAAAACGTAGGCTCGCAGATCGCGGCGATGAACGCCGCGACCGCTCAGGTGGTCACATTGACTTCCGGACCAGCCGATGACGTCGATCATACCGCGGTGGGAGCCGCGATTACTACGATCGCTACGAATTTACCGGAGATGACGAAGGGCGTGCGAATGATAGCCGCTCTCATGGACGACGAATCGTCCGGTGAACGGTTGTTGGACGCCGCGAGAAAACTTTGTTCAGCGTTTTCGGACCTGCTGAAGGCTACCGAGCCAGAAACCAAAGAGGTGAGTTCGTCATTGCGTTAAAAACAGAAAAGTAACGGAATTAACAACAACGTAAAATTTATATATTAGATTAGGATTGTAATCCGCGATTAAAAAATTGTGCGTCACTTGATATCTTTTCTTTTTCTATGCAGCCTTTCTATGTAACATCTACACCCTACGAACAATATGTAAGCACTAACATTTCGGCTCTATGCTATTGTAGATCTGCTTGTACGGAGACACGTTGTGCAGTTCTTCCCGAGCACTTTAAGTGATGCTTTTAAACAATCTTTTAATAACTCAATATAGATAGTTATTTTACAATTACTTTTTTCCTTTCGTTTAATCTTATATATGTTTTCTATCTTCTCTTTTGTTTTTAACGTATATATTTTGTAAAATTGTATGAATTATTTTTTATTCACATTTTTAGCCAAGGCAAAATCTATTGAATGCTGCTTCGCGTGTGGGTGAAGCGTCGCATCAAGTACTGACGACTATTGGCGAGGAGGACGACTCGAATCGCGAGCTGCAGGACATGCTTCTCGCGCTTGCCAAGGCCGTGGCCAATACTACCGCTGCTCTTGTGTTGAAAGCGAAGAACATAGCTGCGACGTGCGAGGACTCCGCCACGCAGAACAGAGTCATATCAGCCGCGACACAGTGCGCGCTGGCCACGTCGCAGCTTGTAGCTTGTGCCAAAGTGGTAGCGCCAACTTTACACTCGCCTGCCTGCCAAACACAATTAATGAATGCCGTCCGCGAGGTGACCAAAGCTGTGGAACGCTTGGTACAAGTCTGCAACGAGACGTGCAACGATGAGAATCTGTTGAAAGAACTGAGCCTTGCCGCTAGCGAAGTCAGTCGCACGTTGAACGATCTTCTTAATCATATCAAAACTGCCACTAGAGAACGCGCCAAAGAGTCTATTCAAGAAGGCGCGGTGGAAACCATTCTCGTTGCGACGGACAGATTATTCGCAAGCACCGGCGATGCCGGTGAAATGGTTCGACAAGCGCGAGTAGTCGGTCAGGCTACTGCGCAACTGATCCAAAGCATCAAAGGCGAGGCGGAAAGACAAACCGATTCCGAACAGCAACAACGATTGTTAGCCGCGGCGAAAATGCTCGCTGATGCTACCGCCAAGATGGTCGAAGCAGCACGCCAGTGTGCTAGCAGTCCGCACGACGCCAAGATGCAGGATCAGCTGCGGCAAGCGGCTGAGGAATTACGAGCTGCGACCACCGCGGCGGCTATACCGGCATTACGCAGAAAACTCATCACGCGTTTGGAAGTGTGCGCTAAACAAGCCGCGTCCACGGCCACGCAATGTATCGCGGCGTCTTCCGGAGCCGCGCATCATAATACTAACCCGGCTAGTCAAGAGGAATTTAACATGGAATGCCGCACAATGGCTCAACATATTCCGCATCTGGTATCGGGCGTGAAGGGCACGCAGGCACAGCCGGACAATCCTACAGCACAATTGAATTTGATAAACGCTTCCGAACAGTTCTTACAACCAGGCACGGCTGTGGTAAAGGCGGCCAGAGCCGTGTTACCCACGGTTACCGATCAGGCATCCGCCATGCAACTCAACAACACATCCCAGCAATTGGGTTCTTCGTTGGCAGATCTTCGATCGGCGGTGACGCGTGCCAGAGAGGCCTGCGGCGGATTGGAGCTCGATGCCGCAGAGGAACTGATCAATAGCCTGAAGGACGAATTGGGTGAGTTCTATCGTGCTGTCGAAGCTGCTTCGTTGAGACCACTGCCGGAAGAAACCACGGAATCCACCGCTCTTCGACTTGGGGCCACGTCAAAGAACGTTGGATTCGCTATGGCGCAGCTGTTGTCCGCTGCCAAGCAAGGCAACGAGAATTACACTGGAAGCGCCGCCAGAGAAACCGCGTCGGCTTTGAAGGATCTCACTTACGCTGTTCGCGGCGTGGCTGCGACCTCAAATCAACCTGAGACGCAGAAGAAGGTTCTGATGACGGCCGAAGACGTGATTCTGCGATCGTTGCATTTGGTCAAGGAAGCGCGACGCGTATTGAAGAATCCCGATGATCTTGAAAACGAGGCCACTTTAGCCGCGGTAGCCAAAGACGTTTCGAACTCACTGAACAAATGCGTTTCCTGTCTTCCCGGGCAAAGAGATGTAGACGAGGCTTTACGCAACATTGACGATATGGCTCAAGTGCTCAACATGAACGAATTCCCGCAAACGAACAAGAGTTATGGGTGCGCAACTTTATATATATATACATAATGACGTTTCGCGTTTGTTTTCTCGTTTACTTTAGTTTAGTTTCGATCTCACTGCTTCGCGTACTCTTATCGGTTTTCATTAGCATATACGGTAGAACTCCAGTAATTTCGAGCACATGGGACCGATTCTTCCTAGAATTCGAAATTATTTTCTTCCCCTTCCATTTTTTTCCCCTTCCAGCGACCAACTGGTAGCAAGGAGACGAAAGATACAGTCATTGTGTTTCTCTCTTTGTTATATCTGCGCATTCTAGCGAGTTGCGCAGTCACTCAAGAATATTGGGGAATCATGAATAGTGGGGAGAAACTATTGGCCCGCCTATCAAGGAGAAGTCGAAATTGTAGTGTTCGAAATTACTGGAGTTCTACTGATAGATACTGTACTATTTCAGTTTTGTTTATTCCAGACTTGTTTTACTTTTTCAGACAACTGCAAAACGATCTCAATAACGCAGCCGCAAATCTAAACGATGCATCCTCGAACGTAGTTTCATCTGTACGTTCACCTGTGCAGCTGGCAAACTCGTCGAAGCAATTCACCAACGCCTTCGGCGACTTGTTGGGCGTGGGCATGGAAATGGCTGGTCAAACGGCGATCGAAACTCGCAGTCAGGTGGTGGTGTCCCTGAAAAACGTCACCATGACATCCGGCAAGTTACTTATAACTGCCAAATCGGTCGCGGCCGATCCGACCGCGCCGAACGCGAAAAATCAGCTCTCGGCTGCCGCGCGCGCGGTCACCGATTCCATCAATTATCTGGTGGATGTGTGCACTTCAGCGGCGCCTGGACAAAACGAGTGCGACAACGCCATCAGAAACATCCAGTCGATGCGATCACTGCTAGATAATCCGAGCGAGCCGATTTCCGACGCTTCGTACTTCGAGTGCTTAGAAACTGTCATGGAGAAGAGCAAAAGTCTCGGTGACGGTATGACCGGTATCGCAAATCACGCTAAGAAATCGGAATACGAACAATTCTCAGTCGCGGTTCGCGGAGTTTCCTCATCGATCTGTGGTCTGATTGAAGCGGCGGCTCAAGCGGCCTATCTAGCGGGAGTGAGCGATCCTACGTCAGTAGCAGGTAAACCAGGTTTGGTGGATCAGGCGCAATTTTTGCGAGCGGCACAGGCGATTCATAGCGGCTGTCAGAGTCTTGGCAATCCCACCAGTACTCAGCAACAGGTGCTCTCGGCCGCAACTATGATCGCAAAACATACCAGTGCGCTCTGCAATGCTTGCAGAGTCGCTTCCAGCAAGACGAGTAATCCGGTAGCCAAACGACACTTTGTTCAATCGGCCAAGGACGTGGCCAATTCGACATCGTGCCTTGTTAAAGAGATCAAAGCGCTCGATCAGAATTATTCCGATTTTAATCGGGAGAAGTGCGCAGAAGCCACGAAACCGCTACTTGAGGCGGTCGACAATCTCTGCACGTTCGCCAGCTCTCCTGAATTTGCGAGTCAACCGGCTAAGATATCTATCGCTGCCAGAGCCGCGCAGGAGCCGATCACCAGCGCCGGTAAATCCATCATCGATGGTTCTTGCGCCATGGTACAGGCGGCGAAGAGTCTTGCGGTCAGCCCGAAGGATCCACCAACCTGGCAATTGCTGGCCAATCACAGCAAGAGTGTTAGCGACTCGATTAAGTCGCTTGTGGCGTCGATTCGCGATAAAGCGCCTGGTCAGAAGGAATGCGACGCCGCGATTGAAAAAATATCGGCGCGAATACGCGAACTTGACGCCGCTTCGCTGAGCGCGGTCTCGCAAGCGTTGCTACCGCGTCGTGAGAACACCGTGCAAGGATTTACCGATCAGATGGAGAGCAGCGCGAGCGAGCTGCGCGAAAAACTGGAACCACTGCGCACTGCCGCGAAATACGAGGCGGAGAACGTCGGTCATGCCGTAAATCAGATCGCTCTTTATTCGGAACCGCTTGTCTCGGGCGCGATTGGCGCCGCGTCCAACATGGTACATTCAAAACAGCAAATGGTGCTGCTGGATCAAACGAAAACCGTTGCCGAGTCCGCGCTACAACTGATCTACGTTACCAAGGAATCCGGCGGTAACCCGAAGGCTGTCGCGCTTCATTCCGAGGTCGATGAAACTGTGGAGTCCACTAAGGACGCACTTCAGGAGTTACAGAATACTCTCGAGACCATATCGACGTCCGCGGGTATCGTCACTGGTCTGATTGACACAATTTCCCGCGCGATGGTCAGACTGGAAGATCAGCGGATGTCCACTATCGACACCGTGGATTCGTATGTCGATTATCAAACCAGGATGGTCGAAGCCGCTAAGGAGATTGCTCGATTGGCACAAGAAATGGTAAGCCGTGGGAGATAAACAGCTTGATGTATTTCGTAAAAGTCGCAAATTGATTGCATTGATATTCTTTTTTTATTTCAGTCGACTAAGTCGAGCACCGACGTAGCTCGATTGGGACCTTTAGCGGTCGATATATCACACAAGTACACCCAACTCGCTCGCGACACCTCGGGTGCTTCCGCCGCGGCGTCTAACGCCGATGTATCCGCGAGACTTCGCACTGGCGTTCAGGAACTCGGCCGAGCATGCGCGGACATCGTGCGCGCCGCTGGCACCTGCCAGATGTCACCCGGAGATGTGTACGCTCAGCGGGAAGTCGCGGAGCACAGCAAGATCGTGACCGAGAAGGTATCGCAGGTGTTGGCCGCTTTGCAGGCGGGATCGCGCGGCACTCAGGCGTGCATCAACGCCGCCAGCACTGTTTCCGGTATCATTGGCGACCTCGACACCACCATCATGTTCGCGACCGCCGGCACGTTGCACGCCGAAAATGAGGGCGACACGTTTGCCGATCATCGCGAGAACATATTGCAAACCGCCAAAGCCTTGGTAGAGGACACGAAGACCTTGGTGGCGGGAGCGGCATCTTCGCAAGAGCAATTGGCAGTCGCGGCACAAAACGCGGTATCGACTATCGTTCAGCTCGCCGAAGTGGTCAAGTACGGAGCGGCCAGTCTGGGCAGTCAGAATCCAGAGGCCCAGGTGATGCTGATTAATGCCGTCAAGGACGTCGCCTCCGCACTCGGTGATCTCATACATGCCACGAAAGCAGCGAGCGGGAAGCCCATCAACGACCCCAGTATGTCACATCTCAAGGATTCCGCCAAGGTAACTTCTTTGAAAGTATTTCGCATTATTTCTGCTTATTTCGCCTAATTATTGTCGTTGATAATCTGAGAACGAAATCATTTTATTTGTGTTTTCACTGTCGCTTAAAAAAAAACCCAGTCGCCATTAACCCCAATTGGACGCGCTTGATTGAGAGAATTTGCTCGCATAACGATATTATTTGGCAAGTTTTGAGAGATTAACAAAACGTCTCTCTGATGCGAATCAATCTAATAAAACATTTTAATATAACTCTCTCTAGCGAATTCCTTTGTCAATTAATTCGCAGAATATATTGTGTACTTATCTTAGATAATTATTAGAACTCACATCTCTGTCCTAGATATTTTTTCAATCCCTTCCTAGATATTTTTTATCGAGATAATCTTCAAGTCCGCAAAACGTGTGTGTGAAGATTAATGAAGAATTTGGTGTGTTTCTCTAAAATCGATTAACTCGTTGCCGATGAAGTTTTTTAAATGTCGACTTAAAATACGTAACCGTAGAGAGAATGCATATCCTTCTCAGAATCATTTTTTTTTTTTTTTGGGTGGACTTTAATTGACACATTGTGACAAATTCTTTGTCTTTTTATTTGCCTCTAACCGATCACGTTTCTCGCTCTAACTCTAAAGTATCTATTTCGAACGCGAACGAATGACAAACGTTCGTTGTCTCATCGTCGAATCATGCACGAGGTCGCACGAAAATCTGGGGCAACGATATCAAGACCAAAATATGTGATAGACGACTGTTAAAGTCCACCTTTAAGCGAACCGCTCCCTATGTTCAGCTTCGTATCTATCTTCTATGTGTGTGACATACTTGAACGACGGATGTGTTTTTATTTTTTTTATTTTTATTTTTTTATCTGGCGGAAGGCATTTTGTAGAGGATATGTTGTTTGTTTAACGATTATTTCCGTCTGTTGTTGCCACGCTTCTTCTTCTCGACGAGTGTCTTCGAGACTCGCGACAATTAGCAGTAGTGTAAATATACAATATACACAATATACGTTTTAACTTGTATATCTTGAATGTTGCCGATGCGAACGGTGGACTTTAATATGCAGTCTTATTGACGATTTTGGGTCTGGCCGATCCCGGATAGGTCTTAGAGCAACAGCTGCAGCAGCAGTTCGTGCATCTGAGCGACATGGGCGGCTCGGAATCGGAATGGTTCGTGTCCGATCAAGAGGAGGAGCTAATCCGTCTGCTTTCCACTTCCGAGAGCTCTCAACCAGCTCAACGAACGTCCGACTTGTTGTTGCTCATGTAGCCAGGGAGGTTTCCCTCACCTCCTCGTCGCCATTTGTATTTCCCATAATAATTTTATCGTTACAACACGAGATTAAAAACGCGTCGAGAGTAAAAACGATTTCAATTCAATTTGTTTGATACTTTTTGCGCAGATTTATACGACGTAGTCACTCAAATCGTATCATATCTCGGCGAGACGTGTGCCGATCTCTCTTCGCACTTGTAATAATCGACGAAGAGTTTATTTGTCAAAAATAATTTTCATTTTTTATGTGTGAGAATCTTTTTACGTGTTCTGAGAATGATAAAATAATAAAAATCGGTCTAATCTATGAGTGTGTGTGTGTGTCTCACTTTTTCCCGATATCCGCAAAGTGGACTTGATCTCTCGAGACACCTCGTGTCGTCTTGACGAATTCAATTTGTTTATAAAACGAGAAAAACATGCCTTGTCAAGCAAATCATCGATAGGTACGTACGTTTCTGTCACACCGATGCGTTTGAACTTATTAACAGACTTCTATCTCTAGTCGATTGTGTCGCTTTCGCGTAATTCCGCTTATATTATTGTCTCATCGTCAAAAAAGATTAGGGGGCGATAGGCTCGAGTAACCACGCGCCAGGCACTAATTAATCTTTATACGTATGTGTGTGTTAACATATTAATACAATATAATTTACATTTTTTATACGATATAGTTTATTTATCATTAAACCTTTAACATCACTGACTACGTGTGTTTTCGACTCCTCTTGCGGATATTAGTGTTAATATTGTAAAAAATTTTTTGACGGGATTTATGTAATACGAATGTATGTTAATGTATTGATGGATTCACACGATTTCAATTCTCATTCGTGCAGGTGATGGTAACGAACGTGACGTCGCTGCTGAAGACTGTGAAAGCCGTCGAAGACGAACACACACGCGGAACCAGAGCGTTGGAGTCCACGATCGAGGCGATAGCTCAGGAAATTCGTGCCCTCAACACCCCAGAGACCCAGAAAAGCAACGTGACGCCGGAAGATCTTGTGCGCTGCACGAAAAGCATCACCATATCGACGGCGAAGGCGGTCGCCGCCGGGAACAGTTGCAAGCAGGACGACATAATAGCCGCGGCCAACATGGGCAGAAAATCAATCAGCGATATGTTGACCATCTGTAAAGGCGCAGCTTACAACTGCGCCGAGACCGCCGAGCTGCGCGATCGTACCCTACAGGCGGGTCACGACGTCGCCATCAATTATCGCGAATTGCTTCAGGCCATTCTACAGATCTCGACCAGATCAGGCGACGCTAAACACACCTTGCCCGCGATATCGCGCAAGATCGCGCAAAGCGTGACGGAGTTGGTGGCGGTGGCGGAACTGTTGAAAGGCAACGACTGGGTCGATCCGGATGATCCGACAGTGATCGCCGAGAACGAACTACTCGGAGCGGCCGCCAGTATCGATGCAGCCGCCAAAAAACTGGCCAGTTTAAGACCGAGAAGAAGTATCCAGGTGAGTGTTCGACGTAGATTATATTTTCATTGTAATAACTATGATGTAACAGATAGCGGACGAACGAACGTTTTTTCTGATCTCCGCAAGATATGTTTGATTTTCTTGGTCGTTGTAATCGATCGACCGAGAATCGAACATATTATTACGGCGGTTGGAGAAGTCAACACATGTGCACAGCGGGTAAGTAATAGAGTAATAAATTTATGAAGAAAAAGAAATTTGAGAGAAAGTATTGTATCTCCAGTCTCTTTACATGTGATTTTCTCTTTCACCAAAAATTTGTGTTACATAATATAAATTTTTACAAAATATATATTCTCTCTTTTATTTTTTAATAGGAGGCCAATGAAGACATGAATTTCGACGAGATGATTTTGGAAGCCGCTAAATCGATCGCTGCCGCTACCTCGGCATTGATAAAAGCCGCCAGTGCCGCCCAACGGGAACTCATCGCCACCGGCAAGGTATCACGCACGCCGTTGACTAGCTCCGACGACGGCCAATGGTCCGAGGGCTTGATTTCAGCTGCACGACTGGTGGCAGCCGCCACCCACAGCCTCGTGGAATCCGCAAACGCTCTCGTTCAAGGAGTAAGCTCCGAGGAAAAGTTGATTTCCAGCGCCAAGCAGGTTGCCAGCAGCACGGCGCAACTGTTGGTAGCTTGCAAGGTCAAAGCCGATCCTGATAGCGAAAGCACGAAACGTTTGCAGGCGGCCGGTAACGCCGTGAAACGCGCTACTGATAATCTCGTACGTGCTGCGCAACAGGCTATCCAACAAGAGGAGGACAGATCTTTGATCCTAAACCGTCGCATGGTGGGCGGTATTGCGCAGGAAATCGACGCACGTTCGGAGGTATTGCGAATTGAGCGCGAGCTGGAGGAAGCCCGAGGCAGGCTAACCGCTATACGTTTAGCTAAATACAAGAACAGACCGGACCTGGTCGATGGAGACGGCGATTTGTCAGCCGAACAGAGCAGTTACCAAAGTTACACAACTCGCTACGAAACGAAAGCGTACGAGCCGCAGAGCTCACCTGTACAGGCAATGAATCACACTCTGGATCAGCTACATTCCACCACGCAGCACATCAGCCATCATTTCGCCGGTGGCGATCGACAAAATCTGGTTAGTCCGGAAAAAGTACACTCGACTCAAAGCACACTTGAGAGGAAGATGAAGGACAGCCAGTATCGATCCGCTGTGGACAATCAGTATGGATCCCTGGACAGAAAATACATCGTTGACAGTCATCAGGAGAGAAGTCCGTACGTTGTCACCGAGAAGAAGATTATTACGGACAATTCTCCCGCTCAATACAGCTCGATCGAGCGGAGAATCAATCAGGAAAATTACATAACTGAGAAAAAGGACGGACTTGCTTCGTATCCGCCGCCTCAACACATCATGTATTCGATCAAATCCCCGATTGTGAAAGAACAAACGCTTGAAGATACAAAGTTATCGCAAGATCAGTTGAAGTATTCGACCGATCGGTTCTCGAGCATTAGCCCGAGCATGAGCACGTTCCGTTCCGAGAAGCAATTGGACACTCAACGATTTGGCAGCAGCATTCCGCAACATCAGACGTTCAAGAATATCGAGAGCAAAACTATCCCCGGTGGCAGAGTCGAGACTATCACGACGAAAGTTTACTCATCCACGCCCGGCAAAAGCAGCGGTTCGAATTACGAGACCACCGAGGAGACCAAAGAGTACAAAACGTCCGGAAACGAATTGTCCACGTTCAAGGGCTTCGACAACGACTCCGTCGAGGAACGCTCGACCAAACAGACGATGCACAAAGTTACGGAGAAGAAGACTGTCACTATGACCATGTCGAGTCGGCAAGAATCCAATACCAAGACCTTTCGTTACGAAGATAAATAATTAAAAACAAAAAAACAAAAAAAAAAAAAAAACAATGATAAAGATCGATCGCACGTGTACACAATTATAACGGTAATTCTTTTTCATCCAGAAGTAATCTCAGAAAAATAATTCACTTATATACGTAATTCGTATCTATATATATATATATATATATATGGGTACAAATTATTCTCTTACCTATATTAAAAAGGGGTAGGAATGTATCAAGGTCAGCGCTTACATCGACAAACGAGTCTCCACTAACCGGTTTTTTTTATCGAGAGAAAATGCATTAAATGCATTCCTCCATCCCCGGAGGAAGACGGAGAGAGTAGACTACCATCTGGGGCTGCTGTTTGCAACAGCACCGGAGAGCCTCTGTTTCGGATCGGTAGCTTGACTTCACCACATAGTCAAACTTATCTACCGAGTTGATGACATCAGACACCAAAGAGAAGTTGCGAGACGTACTAGCTACTTGTTGTTCCACGCAAGTGGCATCAAAAAGATTGCATTTTGTCGTCAATTCAGTCCCTCAACGGAAAGATCGGCGAGTGACGAATGCTTCTCAGAATTGCGTGCCACTTGGTGAAGAGATCGAAGTTGCGCGAGTGTGAAACACGAACACGCCTGAATTCTTCACAACCCTCGTTTTTGACCAAGCTACCAACTCCACGCGTTGTTATTGGCACAGAGTCACGTCTTGTTTCTGTGCTGTTATTCGCATTTTAGAAAGATTTTCACAATTTTGGTCTCACGACTTTCCACTTGCGTCGTTCCATCTGTCTGCACGTGTAAAGAAATTTGTGTCCTTGCGATTATATTTGTGTCGTAGCGTGTTTTGACGCTTCGGAAAAAAAAAAAGAAGAAGATAACAGCGAGTCTTGTCTAGCAAATGGTTATCTAATAGGAAGTGACCTTAGAGATAGATGGACACGCGTGTGTACTTCCAATCTGCGGCATTGAATGTTTACAAATATTTCTTGATCGCGGTAAGCAATAAACAATAATATGTAATTAATAACCGTTGATTGTGAGTATCGTATAAAACGCGCTTTTTTTTTTTTTATGAAATAGGTTTCTAATGAGAACAAATTAATATTCCGCAGTATTTCAGGCTATCTTTGCGTTTTATTTGATTTTAATTATTGCACACATCTTAAACGATAGTACACACACACACACACATACACACACAGGACAGACACACGCATACACACGTGTAATCGCGCTTGGCTTAAGTAGAGTTTGTAATAATGTGTAGATAATTTTTTTTTTTTTTTTTATTTTATTCGTTTACGGTTAAGAAAACCGTGGGTTAACACAAGAGAAGCAACATATCATTTAATTTTATTAATTTTTCTGACGTCGCGCGCGCACGCAACGAGCGGCGCTCGGCAACGCGCGCGCCAGTACTACAATTAACATCTTCCGTCTTTCTCAATTAACTCTCCTTTTTCTGAGTTTGTTTGTTTGTTTTTTTTTATTATTTATTTCTTCCACACAAATCTTATCTCTCTTCCATTATTGGCGACGTTAATTCTCTCTCTCTTTGTCTCTCTCTCTGTCTCTCTCTCTCTCTGCACATTTCTATTTCCCGATCTTTACATTTTTCTACTGCGCCGCGATCTGTGTACGTATTGTATAACGTTGACTTTTGTTTACACGCGGTGGTTTGCTCTCATCATCGACGAGCTTATTTCAATCGTGAGAGATCGTACTTGATACACACACATTGTAGTGTCTAGATTACAGGCGTCGAAGTAAAGTGATCGATTAGTGCAATTATTATTAGTCTTTCGCGCGAGAGTAGATAAGACTATTACTGTATACATATATACATATATATATATATATACATATATATGTATATATATATATATACTAATCTAAAATACATTAGTGCGCGCATATATGACACACACGTGTACGTGCACGCGATTAAATTCAGGAAATTTCTGCGCGATGTCAGTGTTCGAAAAGTCGCGACACTAAACGTTTTACAACGAGAAAAAAAAAAAGTGCCTGAGCCCGATGAGCTGCCGCTTTTTTTTTATTATTATTAATACGCTCGCTTAGCGATTCCCCGCGGCGAGAAGTTTCTAATCTTACCAAAACAATGAAATGCTTTATTCTTAACAACGTGTTCTTTTTCACGAGTGTGCGACGACACTGTGTGCCAAGCATCGATCTTTTGGCCGGGCAAAACACTTGGGCAACTGACAACTTTCCAGAGAGCGACGCGCATGCTACACATTTATATTCCCGAGGCTTTTGTATTCGTATATGTATTTTATAAGAGAATCGCCCGCCGCAAGTTTCGTTCTCTCCCGATTCGCACAAACCGATACGTCTCGATGACGCTAAAAAACGTTGGTTTTTTTTTATCAACTAACTAATTTCTCTCACTCGAATCTCCTGTTTTTTGTTTCCAGCTGTGACGTTTTGTGAGACTCTTGTACGTTACATATTGATGTTTAAACACATCATATAGTATATGGTAATCGTATGGTATATGTATATAAATACACGATTATGCAAATGATCTTTAACTACGCACGCAGAAACATCGAAAGACGCAATCGGTTTTATTTTGTACAAGTTTTATAAATCGACAAAAATCGGATTTATCTTATGTAAAGAATTTTAATCGCGATCTGTTTGTGTGAATCCTTAGATGTCTAAAGGAGTGTGCCATGATATTGGAAAGTATAATTAATTATATATATATATATAATTGTACTAATTATATATATATATATATATATACAGGAAAGATATATGTGTATAAACTACATGATATACATTACACATAAAATGCCTGTAACGATCTTTATAAACGTAATGACATTTTACATTATTTTAACAATTTATATTATATATATATATATGTATATATATATACACATATATACATACACAGAAAAGATATTTGCCTGTAACGTACCTATCTTTATAAATGTAATGACATTATTTTAACAATTTATATCGTATATATATATACATACATATATATATATATATATATATATATATATAGAGAAGGTATTTTTTTAATATAGTTATTCTTCACACATTGTGTCTTATATACATAGAGTTTTAATCTTGCAGATATATTTTTCGGAATGTTACGCGATTTGCGATGTTACGTAATAAATGCTATTACGTTGCTCTTTTTACTCGCCTATTATTATTATTATTATTATTAATCTTGGTTACACTCGCAAAAGAGATATTATCGTTATTAATGATTTGCACAATTATTATTCTTCGTATCATTATTAAAATCCAAATGTTTATATTCAGTGTACACGCAGACGTATAATTGATAATAAAGAGTTTCGATCTAACACACTATCTATTGGTTGTTTCTCCTTCGAATTTTTTTAACTAAAAATAATTGAATAAACTCCGAGATATAGATATTAAGATTTAAAATAAACGATACACAGACGTGTTTAACCGATACAGTCTAACCTTTATTTACTTTTTTTTTTTTTTTATGCTTGGAAATAAAGATTCACAATAAAAGTATGTGAAGGTTGCAAACTACGCAAGATGTCTATATGTTTCGCTGAGACTTGGGAGATTAATGAGAACCGCGAAAAAAAGTGAGAATTTGAAGAAAAAAAAGGACAGAATTTGCGTCAAACGGAAAATAAATTTGATCGTGTTTTTGCAGGTGTCATTAATTGATGAGTGTTTTTTTGTTTTGACGTGAGATCTAGCTCGGTAATAAAAGATTTAAAAAAAAGTATTTGAAAAAGTCTATATCGGTAAATAAAACTTGTCCGCGCAACTGTGGAATTCTCTTCGAAGAAACTGTTGTTAGTTAATAACTTAATTTGACCAAAAGAGAATCATTCGTTCGGGTCACCGAGTTGCTTTCGCACAGTTTGCACTTTGATAAAAGACTACGAACAATGCAATCTCATGCTCAAGTAGCATAGTGCACTCCTCCAGCATTCGCTAGAAATTTCATCTTAAATCTCTTTGTCATATATTTATATTTGAAACATTTATATTTTACCAATCGTTACATTCACATATAGGAATATATTTTTGTATTATTTTAGCTAACAACAATTGAACTATATAAATGAAGACGACAGGGGAAGAACTTGATAAGTCACATTTTCGTAATTTTAGAGGAGAGCGATTTTAAAGTTCGAAACGTATAATGTATTTCTGCGTTACACGTTTGATAAAACTGTTTACATATCGGAATCTGTCAAAAATTTTCCTTTCTCGCTTTAGATAATTAAAATACTTCATTTTAACTAACCAAATAACATCAGAAACAAAAAATCGAAAAAAAATTGACTTATCAAGTTCTTCCCCTGTGGTCTTCAAATATATTTTTATATCATTACTCTATAAAAAAAAAAAAAAAAGATAAAAATATGTTAAGATACTCTATAAAGTTTGATGGATTTTCTCGCAAGTGCTTGAGAGATGCACTACTTATTTACTACTTGGAGCATGGAATGTTGTTGTGTTCATTGATCTCCTACGCAACGTGGACAATTTGAAGCAGATCGGTTTTATTCGAACCCTGAATCTCCCCTTGTTTTGTGTTAAACTATCTTTCTGTACACAAAGATGCATGAGTTGCTAATGTTTATATCATTGAGATTAAGCCAATTTGCAGTTTTCTCTCTTTATGTGTTGCACATTATTGCACTACTTCACTCTCGCTAGTAACGCAATAGATTTATGTGTTTACCGCAAGTATGTTTCTTTCGGAAAAAAATAATGATTAATTCCTCTATTTTTCAACTTCTGCGCTCTTCACTTATGTGCGTCATACAAGCAACATATAAAATGTACAAACGAGGTGTTGCAACCTTATGTGTAATCTGTGTTTTCATTTTTTTTTTTATTCGATTTTTTCTGTAATTATATCATCTTGTCTCCTTATCGTGTTTTGACGTCACTGGAAAAAAAATATATGCGTAGTACATACACGCGTACATTAATCCTCCAAGTTCCAGCGAAATATGTAGACGTTGTGCATAGTTCGCGACCTTTAAATACTTTCATTGTAAGTCTTTATTTCCAACCATCAAAACCAAAAGTGCGTTACAAAGGTCAGACTCTACCGATTAAACACATCTATATTGTTTATTTTAAATACAAATTTGTGTGCGAATGCACACGACGCGACTGTTACAATTTTTCATAATTATGTTCTCAGTTTCACAACAGATCTTAGCGCTAGTAATTGCACATACACCTTATATTTTTGTTTTTTTTTTTTTTACTAAATATGTAGCTGGAGAAGTCGGAAATGAACTTTGACGATCTTTCAAGATTATTTCAAGGTAAATTAAATTTATTTGAAATAAAATGCCACGTCCATAAGTAAAATGGTTGCTAATTTATTTGAAATAAAATTCATAATTCATGCACATACAAATAAATGTCCATAAAATGTTTATTAATTTTACTTGCAATAAAATGTACGTAAATAAATGTATGTGCACAAAATATTGCATACATTTACAATTATTCGAGGAAAAAGAAAAGTGATGCGAACTTTTATATCATGTGTCATTCAAGAAATCACCGGGACGATCAGGACTTTTTTTTTCACATTTTCTTGTATAATTTACAGAATTCATTTACAGAATGCAACATAATATTTTATTTTCTTCGTATAAGTTACATTTTTGGAGTTAATACAAGATATAATACAAAGTATAATACACGTCGCTGTTTTACATAAAATCAGTTAAATTAAATAAACACCTTAAATAAATCTAACACGTCAAAGAAAATAAATACATCTCAAATATAATTATAATACTATAAAAATAACACTCTGATCTTCAAGTCTTACGCGCCATTATAGTGACTTCTCGCTAAGCGACGTTGTAGAAAGAATAGCCATTATAGTGGCTCTCTTATTGAAGAAAAAAAAACAGTTTTGTTGAGATTATCAAATTTTGGTAATCTCAATCTCAAAATTTGGTTTTCAAAACACTTTACTTGATTTACCAAATTGTGATTATCTCAACAAAATTGTTTTTTTTTTTTATTTCAGTGCTTCTTTATCTCTCTCATTGAAAGCTGGGTACAAACATTGTTGCAATACGAGTTTTGCAGTTTTTAATATTGTTAATTCGCGGCAGAGCTGTGTTCGACACAGAGCTCCGCGGCTAGTTCGGCGAAGAGATTGAACGAAACGACCAAATTGGTGTTAGAAGAAAAAAATAATAACACTAACGCTAGCTTAAGCTTATCTTTGAGAATTCTAACATAACACACACCGCGAAGGCATCGGATTAAAATATATCTGACATTTACAACGTCTGTGTGAGATTTTCGACGTTCCGATTCTAAAGCTAAGTTAATCTACGTTTTAATTCCACGACAGATTCTTGAACATTATTCCGAGAAGAGACGAAAAAGTTTTAACGCTGAAACAGCGAGTGTGATCGTAATCTTAATGAAAAATAATCAATATGCAAAATGTTTCGAATATTTGTTTATAATATTCGCGTGTTCCTTACTCCCGAATTTGGACACCTTTTCCATCTTCGCGCAAAGCATGATGTTCAAAACGTAATGAACGTACGGAAACTTCGTCAAATGCTGAAACAATAACTTCAGCGCCGCGTACATCAATTTATCCAACAAACTGAAAGATTTGTAAAGCCGAGTCATGTTGAGCTCAAAGATGTCGCAAAGAAAATATAAATAAACTTTGAAATTGGCCGTGCCCGTAATGCAATTCGAAGCTTCGAACAAACACGTGGACATGTGCTCCCATTCCGGCGTCACGTTGCGATAATTCGGTTTTATCCACTGCTCAATCATGTCTTTACATCTTTCTCGTATTTCTTGTAAAGTGCCTCGACAGAAATTATACTCATCTTTTATACCCAAAAGATAACCCAGTCCGCGCCATAGATAACAAAAATCATGCAATTCCTCGTCGCTGGCGTATACGCCAAACTTTTCCGGATAAAGAACTATCATACTCATGCAAGCGAACTGCGTACCCCCCATGTCACCCTGATTCAAACCCTTCATTCTCGTCATTGTGTACGGGCACTGGTTCTTCAGCATCGGACATACCGAATGCTCGAAGTCCTTCGCGATCGCTTTCAGCAACGGACAATGTGTGTACTCGAGCTTGCACTTCCGATCGATCTCCTCGTCGTCCATATTGCACAATTTCCGTCTCATTGCCCCGTGCAGTCTTCGTACAGTCTGGATGTCGCGATAGGCCGGCGTGCCCTCGCGCCACGGATCGCTTATGTACCAATTCCGAAATCGCTTAATCGTCGAAAGATATCGCATGAACGCGCGATACGGACTGTCGGAATTCTGACTGAGAATCAGAGGCTTCAGTCCGTCTTCGAAGTTGAATATCTGAGTCAAAGACATCAGATTACTGATGCTGACAACGGCGTAATAGCGCAGAGCGAATTGCTGTCCCCGACGAAATTTGTCCATGTCCAACCAATCTGGCTTCTGATTCGCCGGCCGGCCGCAATCTCCGTTCTCGAAAGTCGCCGGCAATACGAATCTCAGAGATTCGGGTATGTTTGGAAAGTACTTGTCGATGTGGCTTATCAAATGATCGAACTGCTCTTTGTCGGTCCATTGATCGAAGCTGTCCGGCAACTCGTCGCCGAGCTCGCGTTTGCACGTCGCCAAGAATTTCTTGTGCTGATCGGTGAGATCGTTCGATGCTGAACCCGCGTTGCGAGATAAAGATTCACATTCTTTCATGAACTTCGAATCGATCTTATTTCCAAAGAAATTGTTGTTCTCTTCGAAATACTTTTTATCGTTGTCCATATTTGATTTCGTCGGCACAAATCGATCTTTTCGACGATAATCCGCTTATTGCACGCAATTTAAGCTCCGCTTAAGAGATAGATATTATGTCGCACACAATATCCCCCTGTTGAAAATGCAAGTTTTCTATTAGAAAAGATTTAACCGGAAAAGATCTACACTAGTGTCACTTTTGTTAATCGAATAAAAACATTAAAATAATACATCAGTAACAACAGCTACTCGTTTTTACCTTGTTAGATCAGAACTTCGCTAATTTTCTCACGTAGGCAATGGCAATTCAGATAATTGTATTCAATACAAGACCACGGATTGAGAGAAATCGGATTGAGAGAGTCTCGGATTGAAGATACACGTGTTACTTCTTCCGCCTTTAAATCTCGTCTCCTTGGTTCATTTTCAGAGAGCGATGTATTATATTCCGCGCTCTCGAGAGAAGGGGGGTTGAATTATGACGTGGAATCATGACGAAACGCGTTGTAATCAAATTGCGTGTCGAGATTTTTTTGTTTTTTTTTTATCGCGTATGGAAACTAAGTACAATCAATTACAAACATTTAACTTTATCATTTGGTGTGACAGTTGAATCATATTTTACGTATACTCATGCATTGAATAAACATGTTTTTAGACTCTGGATTTTGAAAACGTGAAAAAGAAAGACGAAAAAAAAAACGCACACACAACGACAAATATAAAAATATAAAATTGAACAATATTGTGCTAACGACAATTCGTTATCGTCCAGAACGTGATTTGGAGCACTTTTTTGTTTGTTTTTCAAGATGTGTAATTTCAATTTGATTTGAGACCTATGCAACATTCTATATTTATTTAAAAACTAATTTGCATGAAAATATGTTCGAACTTTATTTGGAAATCTCGCGTTGGTCATTACTTGATTATTACGTATAGTGTATCAATAATTTGTTTGTCATTACTGTTCAAGTTCACAGAAGGTTATCGTTCACATATCAATATGTCCACAC
Source organism: Pseudomyrmex gracilis (assembly GCF_002006095.1). Taxonomy (NCBI): domain Eukaryota; kingdom Metazoa; phylum Arthropoda; class Insecta; order Hymenoptera; family Formicidae; genus Pseudomyrmex; species Pseudomyrmex gracilis. The sequence goes on along the minus strand of NW_018020591.1, from coordinate 648,038 downwards.
TCGATCGTTCGATGTCATATACTTTTTTTTACTTACTCCTTCTCTTTATTTTATTGACATCATGACAACGATTTTGATTGTTGAAAAATTATTTTCACACAAAAGATTATTAAAGTTGGTTAATCCTTCGCCTGCAGATCTTCTAAAATGACGTACGTAGTTAAAACAGACTGGGTCTGTGAAACCTACGCAACTTAAAAATCTAATATCTTTGCGAGAGAAAAATATATTTTTTTGTTATTCTGTGTTTTTGAATTAACAGTTTGAACGATTCTGCGTCGATAAAAAAATAAAAAACAAATTGAAACAATCTCTAGTAGTTTCGAAGATATAAGCGTTTAAGAGAACTATATTTTTCTATAAAAACGCTGATGCGCAATTTTTAACTGAGTCTAAAAAACTCTGCAGGTGAAAGGTTAACTTACTATTGATAGAGTGACTAAAAGAATTATATTTATTATCTCTATTTCTTTTTCATAAAAAACTGTTTTTATTATTGATCCGAAAAGCAAACACTAAGATTCTTCTCAAGATCATGAAAGTACGTACTTCGATCTTGTCTTACAAGTTTTGACGATACATGTTTTCTCTAATCGTTTTTAAAAAAAAAAAGAAAATCATGTAAAATGAGATGTTCTCTGGTAACAACACTTTCAAAACGGCGAGTGACAGATAGGCAATTCGAACCGAGTGAAAGATGTTACGTAAATAAATTTTCAATAAAATTAATTCTCCGCACGTTACGACTTTATTCTTTCAAGTTATCATCAGCGGAAATTGTTCTACACAATGTTGTTAATTTTCACTACGTTTACACGCATTCTTCCGCCAGAGTAGAGATAACAAAATCTAGATCACTATGAAGCATTACAAAAAAATTTACACTCATGATGACTTAATAGAATAATGTCGAAGCGTATACGGAGAGTTAATTTTATTGAAATTTATTGCATATCCCGGTTCGAGAATTGCTCATCTATCATACGCCGTTTTTTGAAAAAAACGTTGACTTTTTATCAAAATCACAATTTATAACCATAAATTGTTATAAAAAACAAAAGAAATATAGTTATTATAAAGTATCTACATATATAAGACGTATCTATATTTCTATATAAAAATAAAATATTTAAATAATTTGTATAATGTATTCTTTAATTGTATCATAAATAATATTGGAATACATATGTAAGAACAAATGAGAAAATCTACTAAAATTCTCATTGATCGTATATATTTTTAATTTAATATCAATACGAAACATTAAGAGAACATCTGAGGCAAAACTTTTCAATTCTTTCACGCATATACAATTCTGAAACTTATTACTTAATATAGTTTTAACAAATATATTAAATTAATTCCTTTAACAAACATATATTTTAAAAACAAATATGAACACATGAAAAAAAATCATATAAATCAGAATAATATCAGAATAATTGATCAGAATTTATTTGACATTGAAAATATAAGAAATTTTTACGTACTGATATGAGACTTCGATGAAATTTTTTTTCATCAAAATATTTATCTTGTTATGGTACAGTTAAACTCACAGAAATTGCGATTCCATGAAATCTCAATTCTCCGTCAGAAATCAAACTTATCTTTCTGTTTTTGATTGGCGATCGAACTGGTCAACAAGAGACGAAAGATGATAAATATATTTTTCTTTATGTTAAGATTTCTTTTCAATAGTTATCCTCTGAACAAAGATATCTATCAGAAGATTTAATTAAGTTAACAAACTAGATATATAAGCTGAGCTGTTAAATTAAAAAGCCGGATATAAGTTTTATATGGAGGTAAAGAAAACAAAATTTTGAGAGAGATATATTTTGAATAATATTATTGAAGACTTCAGGAAATGAAAAAATTGGACATTAGACTCTTAGAATATCTCTTAGACGACGTGTTAGAACACACGTGTTTTTTCTTCTTTGGCGAAAAACGTGTGTTCTAGCACGTTCACGTCTGAAGCACTCAAGATTAAAGATTGATTTATCACTGAGAAACCTGATGACCCATTAAAAAACAAAGTCAACATTTTGATACTCGAAATTATTACAAAGCTTTATTATATATAGGTATCTTAATTGTATTGTGAAATTGGCTTTATAAACATGGATTTATAATTTATAGATATCTGTAAAAAGTTGTTTGTTGAAATATGAAAAACATATTATTAAAAATATCATATTATATATATGTATACATATTATACATATTATATTATATTATATACATATTATATTACAACATATGTGTTTTTATATTGAAGAAGGTTCTTATTATTATTGCACTCACATTTTTACATAAATATATGTTATTTGTAATGTTAGATAAATCATGAAACATAGTTTTGAGAAGAAAATGTAAAACAAAAGAATAAAGACATTATCGAAAGACGTCACGCAGCTTCGAATAAGCTGTTTTGATTGCAACAAACGTCACTGCATAGAATGATTTAATTCGGGAAACACAGTTGCGCACATGATTGCACACAATTAGACATCAAGAGGAAACTTCTCTTTCAAACATTCTATAGACATACGTTTATTGATTTTTTTTTTTTAAGATAGTTTCCTTGCAAAACCACTTTTCTATAGAATTTAATAAAACTTAAATGGAATGTTAACAATAATGATTTACGTGACAAGAAAGAGTAGAAAAACAACACGTGAAAATAACGTGACTGTAATTTATATTATATATAACATTAAATAACACATATTATACGTATAATTTATTATATATTTATAATATTATACTTTATATTGTATTATATGTATTATATACATACTACAGAGTAATGTCATTGACCTCGGCCGCGCGGCCTTGGCGGGGTCACTGACCTCGGCCGCGCGGCCTTGGTGGGGGGGGTCACTGACCTCGGCCGCGCGACCTGGACGGGGTCAGTTGCGTTCACTGATGCAAACACATGAAAATGAAAATAATAATAGCGTGCGCTTGTGTTGTACTAGTAATAAAAACAAGCTCTTGCTTATTGTCATATGAGTAATGTGCTGACACTAGATTTCACTTTTGAATAGAACGCGGAACTACCTTAAGTCGGTATATTTCAGTTTGTTTGACTCAATTTTCCATGAAATGGCATATCAGGGGTATATCTTGCGAACACACGCTACCATTTCGGCTCGGCTTTCGGCTCGGCGAGTCGGTACACTCTTGACTGTCGGTACACCCTCGACTACACGCGTGCGCTTACGACCACGCTTTGTTTTGCGTGTAGTCGAGGGTGTACCGACAGTCAAGAGTGTACCGACGCGCCGAGCCGAAAGCCGAGCCGAAACGGTAGCACGTGTTAGCAAGATATACCTCAGGAATCCCATGAAAATTTATCAAGAGAGCGTATAATCAATATGTCAATTATTACAATTTACGTTTAATGTGGAGTAAATAATGTGTAGCTCCGTCATGTCATATGTATCACTCGTGAAGAGTGACGCGCAGTGACGCGTGTGGTGGAGGAACATTGCAGCGCAACTATAATAAAAATCGTATAATCATGACTGCGGCAGAAGTCGAGGATGACATTTACACGGGGTACAACGAATATTCGTCGGTGTACGATCTCACAGAGCTCGAGCAAGATGAAGTGTTTCAGGAGGCTATTAAAACAAGTTATGGAAAGAGATCAGTGGCAAGTTTTTTGTTGAGTTATTTATATTTCTCTCTCTCATGTATATATATTATAGTACAAATGTAATATACATTTTCTTTTACTTTATACATTATCTTATTTCACTGACATCTTGCATTGACAGTTTACTCCAAAGACCCCAAGTACTGCAATGCGTTTTGGAACATCAAGCAGAGTAAGTACAAGACACATTCACATAATTTAATTTATTTCTAGAATCTCTTACACTTCTGTCTTGACATTTTATTTTTTGCATATAACACGAATAGTTCAGAAACATATAATCAGTCTTCTTTTGTGATTCTTCTAGTTTCAAAGAGGTGGTACTGCTGCATCCATGCAACCTATGAGTGGACTTAGACCTATGACAGCAGTGAGAAGTGCTGGATACACCAGCAGCAGTCGGCAAACTTTTGATCCTCTCAACATGGGAAGTAATGCCAAAGTTCCTGCACCAGCATTAGAAACCAACAAAGACACGTAAGATATTTCATATGATCGCAAATTTGTTAATAAATAATTTTGTATTCTGGATGTAGTATATATAGAATATGACTGTTTTTTGTTTATATATAAACATGTTTTTTTTTATTTTTCCAATTAAGGCCAGAGGAAAAAATAAAGACGGCAGAAAGAAAAATAATGGCTCTGATAGAGAACTCTGCAGAGGCAGTTTCTGAGAACAATGTGAGAATTGCGTTAGAACGTGCGCGTGAAGCTTCCTCGAGGGAGAGAGCTCTCATACGATTGCAGGAACAAGCTGGTCTAAGTGATAATCACAATATAGACTTGACATTTGCTGTAAGCTTGAATTGCAATGTAATTGATTCGTTTCAGTTACTTAGAGATTCATTTATTTTTCATATTCTGATTACTTTTTAGGTGCTTTTCAATCTGGCGATTCAATACACAAACAACGAAATGTATACAGAGGCTATAGCAACTTACCAGGCTATAACAAGGAACAGAATGTTCAGTAATAGTGCCAGGCTCAAGGTTAACATGGGTAATATTTATGTGAAAATGGGCCAACTGTCTCAAGCTATCAAAATGTACAGAATGGCGTTTGATCAGGCTCCAACAGTTCACAAAGATTTAAGGTAATAATATACTTCTCATAACATGAAAGAATACATATCAGAATGTTTACAAGCGGATGCTGTCTGTGACTTATGTTCAGGAGTGATTACATTGCGTCATAACATGATTAATTCGACAAAAATATTTCGCAGAATAAAGATTATGCATAACATGGGAATGTTATTTGTGCAAATGGGTCGATTAGAAGAGGCAGCTAATAGTTTCGAATGGGTGATGAGAGAGAGAGCCGAGTTTAAAGCGGGTTTGCATGCCGTTTTGTGTCATTTCGCGTTGTCTCATCGCGATAAGATGAAAAGAGCTTTCTTAGAACTACTAGAAGTACAGCTTAACATAGAGGAGGACAAATATAATATAAATCCCGTGAGTTTGTCACGTTTGTACTCTCTTCTTTTGCTAAAGCTGCGCATTTTTCAAACCAATTGTCCACATCTGCACTGCTACGCGTCACAATGTATGTATGTGTGTGTGTGTGTGTGTGTGTGTGTGAGTCTGATCGTAACACAAAAAGGTGCACATATTCTACAAATAATAATATATAATGACATTTTTTTAAATTAAAAACATCACTTTTTTATCAAGAATGTCAAGACTTCTCTTCATCCTTTTTACCTTTCGTAATAATTTGTTTGTTTGTTTACGTGTATCAGTTAAGTGATTTATGAGAAACACGAACTTGCTACACCGTCACATTAACGTACCTGATATATATAGTTTGATTTTTCTATACGTAGGATGATGCTGCATCCACTATATTAAATGAACTTATAAAAAATGACGAGCTGTCTAAGTTGGAAAAGGAAATGAAAGTTGAAGCCGAAAAAACGATACTTTGCGCAGCGAAGCTCATAGCGCCTGTCATCGAGGATACACTCACAGCTGGATTTGCTTGGTAAATTTTGAGAAATCGCATTAATTGAAGATTTACATGACGTCATTGTAAGATGAAGTTTCTCGAATCCAACTTTTTCCGCACGTCGATTTTCAGGTGCGTCGACGCCATAAAATCCTCGGCTTACAGCGCTCTGGCCGCCGACTTGGAGATAAACAAGGCCATGGTGTTTTTGCTCAATCGAGAAACGCAACTGGCCATAGATACGTTAAAGATGTTCGAGAATCGCGACACCACAGCCAACAGCGCAGCGACAACCATGCTTTCGTTTATCTACTATCTCGTACGTGAGTCGTATTTTTTAAATGTTTGCGTAAAATCTTATCAGTTTATATCTTTATATCTTTAAGTGAAGAATTTTTGTTAGCAAGGAGATTACAATCAGGCTGAAAAGTATAGCGAAGCAGCTCGTAACGCCGATGCTTACAACGCGGCAGCCTATGTCAATCTATCCGCCTGTGCGATTAAAAGAGACGATTTGAACATAGCTCGGGAGCTGTTGTTGTACGCATTGGAAACGGACGCCAGTCACGTACAAGCTCTGTACAATTTAGGTAAAACTTTTCCAACAATAATCTTCTACACTTGATTATCTTAATATCAATATATCACACACACTTCTCTTATCAGTTAATGCAAACATTGTTGTAACTATTAATGCGTTTCTTACTAGGCTTGGTTTATAAAAAACAGAACATGTACGAGGAAGCTTTGGAGTGTTTCTGGAAAATTCGTAATATCGTTAGACACGATCCGCAAACGTTATATCAAATTGGTCATCTGTATCAGCTGCTCAACGATACTGACCAAGCATCCGAATGGTATAAAGTGCATCACTTTGCGAATGTAATTTAATAATGAATGTAATTTAATTTTCAATTAATTTAAATGTTGTTTTTTTTTTTATTATTATACAGGTATAATCAGGTATTGGGAATAATATCGTCTGATCCGGGAATTTTTCAAAAACTCGGAGAACTGTATGATTCAATAGGAGATAAGCAGCAGGCATTTCAGTTTTACAGTGAAGTGAATACTTTTTCTTTACTTATTATTTTTTTTTTTTAATCACTCATTACATTTGTCACTCATATTTATTATTGCAGTCTCACAGATTTTATCCCGCCAATTTCGAGGTGATAGACTGGCTCGGATCGTATTTCATATCGATGCAGGTGCATTTATTTTGCCATTATAAAAAACCACATTACAACAATAAATTTAAGATATGTATTTACACTTAGTTTTTTTTTTTTTTTTTTCTTATCTGTAAAGATTGCTGAAAAGGCGCTGCCTTATTTCGAGAAAGCGGTTGAACTCGCACCGGACGAACCGAGATGGAGATTGCTGGTTGCCGCGTGTTTAAGACGCACTGGACAATTTCACAAAGCTCTCGCGGAGTATCAAGACATTCACAATAAATTCCCGGACAACATAGAATGTCTCAAATTCTTAATCAGATTGTGCAGCGATCTAGGTCTGAAGGAAGCGCAGACGTACGCGGCTGAATTGAAAAGAGCCGAGAAAGCTAAGGAAATGAAAGACAGGCAAGGCTCAGCGAGACCGGGAACAACAGGATCCAGAAAAAGTAACAGCGGAACCGGTTCGCGAGCCGGTTCGGGATTGAGTGTGTTGTCAGATCACAGACCAAGTCCAGATCGACGACCGATTTCAGGTCGGAACGATTATCAAGGTGAGATAATTCGAAACTTCGACAATAATTGTTTTTTGTGTATATATGCAGCTTTTGTTTTGTACTCATGTTTTCTACAAAAAAGTCCGATAAGAGCTTTTATCGTACGCGATTTTAATATAGTCTCTGTGTGTGGAAAATTTAGCGGCCGTTCAGTTAGTAATGGTTTAGCATTACAAGCTTTCATTGAAAGCAAACAGCAAGAATGATCTACAGATAGTAGAGCTACACGAGCTTCTCTAATGGATTGAATAGGTGATCGATGACCACTTTGACTAGTCTATTTTTGATCTCTCTTTATCACTTGATACTCAGCACATTACTGATCACAGAGCTATGATTCTAAAGATGGATATTACTGACATATTCGTGTTTATTATTTGCGTGCAAAGAGCAACAAGTGTAATATTTATAGTCATATGACACAGGACTTTAAAAACTCAACTGTCTATAACATGTCGATCATTTACGTCGATGTTTCTTATGCGAAAATTATACAATTGCTTCTTCAGGCGCGAGTTCAAGTTACGCGGATCCTTTGGGACCTCTTCCTACACGTCCCATGACAGCAGCTGGGAAACGAGATGATGATTTCGGCGACGAAGAACTCGGGGATGATCTTCTGCCGGAGTAATACCGCCTTTTGTTTTGTAACAAAGTTAAGTTTGTTGAGTAGATTTATATATTTTCTGATGAAACTAGTCATAGAAGCAGCAAATAAAATGTATCGGAATTCTATCAGAATTCCGATAAAACTCTTGTATTATTCTCAAGAATTATTTATTTTAATTTCTTTGTGTTTATATACATGTGATTTTAATACTTCAAACATTAATAGGACTGAGTCGCGGTAATTTATTTCAGAGCGATTTACGTCGTTACGAGAGAGAGAAATTGGTCATTGGTTTGACATTTTATTGACCCTGTGTCATTGCCCCTTGCGATTCGTGGAATTTCTCTTATTGCACGTTGCGTATATCATAGAATTACAGAATTGACGACATATGTGATATCCTATTTCGCACAAATATATCACGAACGACGAAAATATTGTACATTTTCTCTTTGCTTCTCAAAACTACAATATTTTTATTAATTCCATATTTCAATATAAAATTATTTTACATTTGTCATCATACGCATATTTTTTCACATTTATCGTAAAACTCGCTTAGATCAATTAAAACAAAACAAAATAAAAAATTAACGCGTATTGTTTACACTTAATATTTTATTTGATCCCTGACTGGCTACGCGATATGTCCCGATCGAATCGAATATATGTTTAAAGATATATAAGATTGGCTCTTCACCAAAGGGGAATGATTTACGGGACCTGTTAGGGTCGGCCACAATTGCAACGATCTAAATTTAAACACATTGGCTGGTTTAATCAAACTCCATTCAGAGCTTATGTAGTCTGCAAAGACGGATGTTGCTTCATTGCTTCTCTATATCTACGCTCGTGTGCGCGCAACAATGTTTTATTGGACATTTTCATGCATTTTCATGCATCAGAATCGCAGAGTTGCAATCTGGCAGCACATTTTATTCGAGCGCGTTTTTTCCACATCTAAAAGTCTCGTATGCGTGTAATTTGTTTTTTTAAATTGCGATTCTTTGCTCTTCTCAACGGAGGATGTGTTTTAACTTTTTTTACAGAAGTATCTCGTGTAGAGAGAAAATAATTTTACGGTACGCGCGCGAGTTTCAACATGTTTGAGAGCATGTACACAAACGCGAGAATATCGAGCGCTTACTGGAAATCATGTATTATCTCTTCTCGTCAAACAATGTTGTTTAAACTTATCATTAAGATACTTATGACAACTTAACAAGCGCTCGCATATATTAATGCACGCATACTTCCATGTTCAAATGATAATTTGCTTGGCAGATGAGGTCAGTAGCAGCAGCTACTTGCTCATATCCATTAAACCGATATTTTTTTGTTCGAAGAATACTACGTGTGTTTTTCTCGACGGACTTGAAAAAATAAACTCTCTTGTTATAATTTTTTTCTCTCTCTCTCTCTTTTTTTGTCTGTGGCAAAAAAAGAAAAAAAAACCTTCAGACACTTATCTCCAGCGTTTTACTCCTCGTTCAGTGAGAGATTTAATTGTTACGTTCTCTTCTGGATTTTTGTCCTTTTTTCCTTCTCTCGCTATATATAACAATTGATATACAACATCGATAATAACAAGCTGCGCTTTAATCTTCGATTTTTCCCTTTTTTTTTCTCTCCCGTTATATATAACAATCAATTGGATATAACAAATTGATAATAATAAGCAGCGGTTTCAATTATGTATTTTTTGCTCACTCGAATAAGGGTTAACGTTTGAACTCATCCTTGACAATCACAAGCACGTGCTCTCTCCGTTAATAAAGTAGTTTTAGTGGATCCGATACTTCGGTCTCATCATGCGTGCGAACGATTCTTCGACCAATTCAAAGTCGATTTTTTTTTTTAACAAAAATATTGGTCTATAAATATACTTAGCTATAAATATTTAAAGAAATGTGCCGAACATTTTACCAACACCGGAGAGAGAAATACCAATCGAGACATGTAATCTCATCAGTTATTCATTATCGAGAAACGAGATATGCCCGATGTCGCCTCTCAAGTATTCGAAAGATACTTCTCATCAAGTTCGATCAAGAATAAAAAATAATCTCAAACAAAAAAAAAAAAAAATAAACAATCTCTATGTGATCTCTACGCATTCGTCCAACAGGTACGTGCGAAGTTCGACTACGTAACAACAATTAATTCCGCAGCGGAGTGCGTTACGTGATCGCGCGTAAACGTCTGTTTACGTAGACGTCACGCGGAGACACCGATATAGGTAAGACTCTCTCGCGCGCGTTTTTTTTTCACGCGGATGCTTCGCGCGTCGTTCGTCTACGCGCCGCCGTCGCCGTCGAGGAGTAGTGATACGGGCGTATGCGTGACGTGCGCGAACAGTAGTGGTGGACGCCGAGGGGGCCAGCCGCGGTTCGTGAGGAACTCACTCCGAACGGACTTCGGAGGCACGACCAGCAGTAGTCGCCTCCCGACCGTAGCCAGCGCAATTCACGCCTCCGTGCCCGTCCACGTGTGCGTTATCCGCTTGAAAGGAAACACTTGCGTCTTTAAAGAAACACACTCGCGTGCGTAGCGACAGCTTGTTGCATCGATCTGGAGAGGAAAAAAGAGACTCGCCGAAGGCGCGTGTGCGATCCCATCCCATCACAGGTACTGTATCATCATAAAAACACCGTAACAGCAGTAGTGTCGCAGTTTAAATGCGCTCGGGATTCCGTGACCCGGAGCGATTCTCTCTGGACCGTATATATATATATATGTATACATATACATCAGTATCGATATCGGGACGAGGGATTTATTTCACGGAATAACGAGCACAGTTGATTTTTTTTTTAACGTCAGTTTAGTGTTATTAAGTAAATAATGGTGGGAAATAGCGTAATTTCTCTTGATCGATGTGTTTTTTTTTTTTTATAGTAAAACAAATACTCGCAAATGTGTATATGTATACATTATACATATATATGTATTCTTGTTATACATGTATATATTTTTACATATGTACACTATATATGTATATATTTTTATCGAATAAGACGTGATCTTATTGACGAGTTTTGTTTTGAAACAAATTTGTTTCTTTATTAAAAAGTTACGCGAAATTTGTAAACGTAAAACGTGACGTATTAAACGAACGTTTAACAATTTTTGCACTTTTCTCATCTCCCTTCTCTTTTCGTGATACACGTTCGTCGAAGTAAGCGCAAGAATTCCTAAAAGCCGCATATTTCGAGCGCGCAACATTTAGTTTTTTATGGTGAGTTTTTTTTTCGTTTACTTTGATACTTTGATAAAAGAGATCTATTTTTAGGAAAATCTTATATTTTGTTTCCGGATGCTTCGAAAGAAACAACATGCGCGACCTATCGATACGTTAGAGATTTCTACTCGATTTAATTTCCAAGAGTCTTCCTTTTGATGTTGTGACAATTTAATTGTTTTTAATACGAACACACAACAATTCTCTCCGATTCAAGTCGACTCGCGAAAATAATCATATTTCACCGGCACTCCAATCCTTACAAAACAAAGTGCGCGAAAATCTGTCACAAAAATAAATCTAGGCCGTGATATTGTAAAAAATCGCCGGTGATCTCTTAAATGTCTTTTTTCTTTCCCGCCGCGGCTTCAAGGACGCAATCGCGGTTTTCCCAAACAAAACGCGTACGTATTCGCGTCGTATATTTTGCTTTTTATTTGAACAAGAACCGAAAGAGAATGTCGATTCGGTTTTTGCACCAACTTGTGAACGTTTTTCTCACCGTCAGCTCTAAAACCACGTGGGTAAACAAAACAGTGCGTATAGCATGTGTCACCGGTGGATTTTAATCCGATTTGCAACACACACGTGACACACCGTTCGCCAGATTTTTTCGCTCCTGTATTTTTATGCGAATCTATCAATTGCGCGTTTTTTCTCGCACGTTTCTCTCTCAATCGATACCGGATCGCGTTTTCCGCTCCAGCGATGATTTTTTTATTTTTAGAATCGCGCATTTGATTTCCGATAGCTAATTCGTTTTATCTATTTCGCGTTGAATGTTAAGTAGCTGCTCGATATTGTTCGACCTAACGCGCGTGTCTGTGAGATAAGGCGCGAGGCTGAGTAGCAAAAGTGTACGAAAATTTCCACAGTCGCTTAAACAAAACGAAAAATTAATATTTGCCAAGCTAATGTAATTCCCGACTGGCGACAATCGTTGGTTGTGTGTATTTAAATTTACTTTCCACTTGGAATTCTCAAATTCGATACATCGATCTTTTCTCTCCTCCAAAGATCTCGAAACAATCAACGAAACGTTTCGCTCGCGAGATATTTGATTTTTTTTTTTTTGTCTTTTGGTTTTTTTTACATCTTGTAACACTACTGTGCATTCGCCTTGTGTCCGCCGCGAGAAAAAAATTCGTCCGAGTGAAAATATGCAAATGACATTCTAACGGACATACGTTTTTGCGCGCGGCGGCAATTTGCGCGCAAAAGCGACAGAACGAACGAACGCGTTCAGAATCGCTTCAAGGATGTTAGAACTTTTTTTTTTTTTTTTAAGTTGATAGCGCGTTGATAATCCAGTGATGAGAGGTCTCTAATTCTTGACCGCAAAAAGAAAAAAAAAAAAAGACCAATAAAGTGCGAACGCGCGGTTTTTATCGTCGCGCGCGGATTTCGAAACGACATTCATCACGTAATTGGACGCGGAGATCGTCGGCGATGATATTTCGACAAGCGTATTATATTCGTCAAAAAGACGCGCTAGATTAGACGCGATAAAAATCGAGGAGCGTCGCAATTCTCTCGTGTCTCTCTTAGCCGCGGCGCGAAAATCGTTTCAACTTGCGTCAGTCGCGTGACACTCGACGATGCGCATAACGTAGTTTCACTTGACAGAAACGTTATCGCGCCCAGTGTCATTTGTGTGTTGCAACTTCGTCTTTTATCTCCTCGCCCGTCTCTTCCGTTCCGAAGAAATTTATTGCTCGCGTCCTCCGCTTGGACCGCAATGTTATATTTTTGCAATGGCGTTGTTGAAAAACTCGCTATTGTTCCATTCAAGAAGATCTCTCGCTCGCGTTCGCGGAACCGTTGGTTAAATTTCATCGCTTTTGTCCCGCGTAAGAGAGGAAATTGTCAGTCACAATGTAATCTCTTCGTTAACGAGACCCGCTTCTGTTGCATTATTGATCTTTGTTTTCCGTTCGAAAACAACAACGCACGTTTTTGCGTTGACTCCCGTACGTACGTGTGGGGTTAAATATTTTGCGCAACTTGAACATATGTGTATATATTTCGCGATCCCAGGGATTTGTTTCCGGTGCCCTTGCCGCGACAATAGCCGCGAATTACGGAAGGCTTCATTATTCAAACGGCGGGATTATTTATGAACCAGGCTCTTTAGAGAAGTGCACTCGATTAGATAACCGGAGTGCACTTGACGCCAGAGTCTAATCTTGAAGAGTCGTACAACATCGACCGCGACATGTACGAGTTCGAAAACGCGCAACGTTGTAACAAAAGATAAAAACCACACATGTTTTTTCCTCGATCTCAATTAAAGTCGTCGAAATTGCGTCAAACACGACGCAATTGAGCGCGAAACACAATTTTTTTTCATAGACAAAAAGAAAGAAACAAAAGTAAAAGCTGCGTTGCGTATTTTCCCACTTGCTTATCTGTGTTCAAGTATGTTTCACACTTTGACGCCACTTGCGGCGGCCATTTCTCGCACAAAAACTGAGGGATGTGCCGCTTGACGTTTTTCTAAAAAAAAAAAAAAAAAAACAACAACAGAAAAGAAATTGAGACACAAGCTAGTTATTTATATTCCGATCTTATATTTCGAAATCGTCTTAAGATGTTGCGCGAGTCGTTTTATTGACCGCAATACCATCTGAGAAGATGAACTCTCGGGCAATTCTTAAAATGTGTAAGATCCGACTGTACACATGTGTAAATATCGATAGCAAAAATCTTTTTCGCAAAAGTTTTTGACACAAATAAAAATGACGCTTGAATTTTGATTTCCATATTCAACTCGTTTTCAATAGAGTTGAGTGTATTGGGATTCTTGCAAATTCCGATTGATCTCGCGCACAAGACTTACGTCAGATTTGTTCAATCACCGATGCGCGCTGATGGATGTGGAGTGTGATAAATGATGAAGGATGTAATAGGAAGCGGCAGATAACGGCGTCGTGTTACAGAAACTCATTTTTTTCAATCAAACGCGTTTTCTTTGCTCGTCGGCAATAATCAACGCGAGAAAGAGAGGAAGGCACGCAGCGCCTTCCCGCGAAATGTCCGCGAGAGAGCGACGACGAGTGTGCGTGTTGCACTCTCGGATTAGAACGATTACGGCGGGTCAACTGGCTAAATTATCCCGGTTGACGTTTTGCACCTTCCAATTGATTTCAATGGAGTCTCATTCGCCATCGGTTTGCAGCAAGGCTTGCTCGGCAAGAGAACGTTCTAGTCGCGTTTTTTCCGCCACCTGACTCGGCGGAGATTTTGCTTCGATTCTGAACAAACGCGCGCGCGCCGTTTACGAATTTTTGCACACAAATGATTTTCACATTCTCGCATAATTTTATTAAACAAAGGTCCCAGTGATCGAACAAAGTGCCACTGGATTTAATAAAAAAAATAATTATAACAAAGTATTTTGTATATTAAAGCTAAAAACTAATTAAAAAAAAAAAAATAATTAAAATAATTATAAATTAACCCTTCGTGGACAGACCTCAAAAATGAACTACCAATTGGACAGATTGGGTCTGTGAGACCCACGCGACTTCAAAATCGAATATCTTCGCGAAAAACCAACATTCTTTCAATTTTGTTTTGTTTTTTTTTTGAGTCAAAAGTTTAAACAATTCTGCGTCGATCAAAGAAACAAATCGAAAAAAAATCTTTAGTAGTTTCCGAAGATATTAAAAAAAATTTTATTACATGAATTTTTACTAGAAAAGCACCTATTGCAATTTTTGAACGGATCTGAGTGACCCGTGTCTGTTCGCAAAGGGGGATAAATATTTTATAAAACATCTAAAACAATGAAAATTGTTATGACTTGTAATCGCATATGTAATACTTATTTCTTCAATAAAATGTTTGGCTACTTTGTTCGGTTATCGAGACGTTTACTTTACCTTTTAAAGATAGAAAATTTATATAAATACTGCGGTGAGCGCGCAATTTCCCCGGTATCTTGGTCGAAGAAACAAAACACAAACAAAACACACTGGTCGGGAAAGGGTAAACATGCGGTTAAAATGAAAAAAATGTGAGAGGCGAGCTTCGAAACTGACCAATCGAGTTCACGAAAGACGACCGGTTTTCAATTTTCACGGCCTCGCAATACATGCAAATGATCCGGCGATAAACGAGTCGTTACACACACAACACATATCGTCCGATGCTATAGCACAGACGATACACAACCGAGATAACTTGATATTCGAACGACTGAATTAACATCCATTCAAATCGGATCTGTTCGCAAATTGTTATCGATAAGACCGTTTGAAAAAACTCCATACAAACCATACAAAAAGATTGGAAACCATGCAAACAATGTACGGTGAAACGTTTCATTCAGACACATTGAAACTGTTGGTTTGTTTGCGCGGCGTTTTAAAAACCGTTATGCAAAATATTTGCGTGCATGTGTGTGTGTGTGTGTGTGTATAATTACGCTCCATTTTTATAGTAAAAGAGCTCACTATTATCTTGACGACAAGTCAGCGCTGTCGTATATGTCACTACTGTGTGATTTAAAATAAAATCAATATACAGTTCGCAGTACAATATTGTTAGTTAGTTGTCCGGTGAATAAGTAATAAGATAATAGCGAGTCATTTTATCAGGGAAAATAACGGAATATATGTGTACAAAACCTTTTGCATAATGATTTCTAAAATAAAGTAAGTATTTTTTTTGCGCTATAACGTTCCATTTGTTTTCGATCTTTCATTAATCGCGAACGTTACTTAATTGATTTATGGCAACGCAGAATGATATGTTACGGCGGGAAGATTTATCTCTTAGACTCGGATATGCGCAATTTACGAGTGTGTGGCAAACTGTGTTATCGGGAATTACGTATTCTGGACTTTTCCCCTCGTTTGTAGCTTTGCGAGCGAAAAGATTGAACGTGTGAGATTGTACGACCATATTAAATTGAAATAAGAAAACATCGAGTTTTGATTAAAAAACAAAAACAAAAAAAAACTATAATACGAGGTGGAAATTACGTATGGAAGAGGAGAGAGAGAATTTGCTCGAAGAATTTTTTCGGAATTGTGAAAATTCGACAAATTACAAACATAAGAATCGAGTTCAGTCACAATCAAGAACATTAACAAGATGAAAAAAAAAAAAAAAGACAACTTGACCATTTCTCTTCTTGAGAAAAACAAGTGAATCGCCACGTGAATTGTCGTTGTCAGTCTCGACTTGAAGAAGGCAGACAGACTCGATAGATAACGATTGTGCCCTCGTCGCACCATCCTACGTCATGTTTCTTGATAAAACTGTGGCATCTTCGACCCTGTGGATATATAAAACGCCACGATTAAGAGAGATTCGCGCCTATTGCACATTACTACATCTTGGCGATAACAGAAAGACGGTAATTTAGATAGCGGTTGTGTCTTTGCAACATCCGCAACACGATATATTTGGAGCGTAACGTAATATTGTTATTGCAACATGTACAACATATATTTACAATATTTATATATATATATATATATAAATTATTTATATATATAAATATTGTAAAT
>NW_018020591.1:593671-631269 GCF_002006095.1 Pseudomyrmex gracilis | reverse complement strand
ACCTGTATATACACATATATATATATACATATAGTATACATATATATGTATATTTATATTAAATAAACGTTTACTAACAAAATATTTTTTAATTTTCTCTCTCAACGTTATCTTAACATTTTACGTTAGTTTCTCGCTAGATTTTATGTCAAAGAAGAGTGACTCTTCTCATTTTCTTTCATCTCATATCAGCTTATGGAAAAATTTTCCGATTAACGATAACGTCCTTGTTCTTTTTTTTTTCCAGAGATTTAATAACGTTTCGACATGGTCGTTCCCTCGGACCATGCGCTCCACGAGGCGATTCAAGTGTCGCCGCTGGTTCTCTCCGACGATGTCAGACGACAAAAGGTGAATATATTAGAAAAGTAGTTTCATCTATTCTATCGGATTCCGTTTGCGTAAATCGCAGCATTTATGTAATCAAAATAAATGTCGCATTAATCTTATCTCTTGGATGTTTATAAATTTTATAAATCGTCCACCTTGAACGCTCGGTCTTTTATAAAATTAATCATACGATGACCTCAAAGGCCAAAATCTATATCGAGTTTGGCATGTCATAAAAATATGCCATGAAAATATAACGAATCGAAAAACAACATTAGAAAATAGAGGAACATTCCGAGATAAATTCTCTGTGGTGATTTTTTTTTTTTTATTCTTTCGCGCAAAAATATTTAGTTTCTACAAATTAAAATTGCAAATTCTCTAAATGCAATGGCCTTAAATTTAAAAAAATATTGCACACAATTTAATTGCGCGTATACATATAGTAAGATAAATTTATATATATTTATTTTAACGTCATGCTCGTCTTATTGATAAAATTTCGTTTTTTTATTAAATGTTTAAGTATTATCAAACTCATTACACACAGTTTCTCACGACGCGTGCGTTGTTAATTCGCAAAAAACACATAGCATTTCATTTATTTTTGCAATTTCGAATCCCGTACAAGTGGCAAGGCAAAACGAGAGTCAACTTTTCGAAACTTCAAGTTTAAGAGTTTAGTGACACGAGACGGATCATCCGCAGATATTTTCTCGTTTCAATAATTATCAATCGTGTTATACACATACGATTAGATATCGCGTTACATAAATCAATTGCGTACACAAAACCGGTTTTCCCCGAAAGTAGCTGTTTTGAGATGCGAAGAAGACCCCCGACACTCTCTGATTCTCAAAACTGCTCGCTTGCACAATATTTACGCAGATAACACACGTTACAACACAGATGAAAAGTTGTCGTATGAATGTTTTTTTTTTTTTTTTCAGCGTTTTAATGAGCCGAGATTCGCGTATTCTTAATAATTCAAACTTGACAGTAAAACAAAAATATAGTTTATATACATATCTGCGATACAGAAAGAAAAACAATTATATTAATGACTTTTTCTTTTCAGAACGAAATTTTCTTTAACTGCGCATATTATAAATTTGCCATGTTCCCAACTCTGCAACTGTAATAACGTGTTGCAGATCTCACTCGATCGATCAATGTCGCGCGCGTGTACTCTTGTTTACGTTGCGTTTCTAACAACAAAAAAAAAAAAAGAAAAAAAATCCGCACTATGGATAACGACGGATTTCAAGTTAGTGGATCAAGTTGGATTTCGTTGGGTTATCGTGTCGTAAACCATCGATTTTTATCCCGTTCCCCAAGTCACAGGGTTATCGGGTAGGTAATCCCGCGTTAATAAAAGTTCACAAGACATGTGAACAGTTTATCACTACAGAGATAACATGATAGGAGTCATCGGAGAGGGACGACTATCGAGTGAGAAAAATAACTCTCGTTTAAAACATTGTTAATCTTTAATTAATCCGCTCGATATTTTTTTCCGCGTTTACTACAAAAAAAAATGGAGGAAGGTGTTCATAAATAACATTCGCGAAAATTACATTGCAAATTAAATGTGCAAAAATTATAATTATTTTACGACACTCGAGAATAATCGAATGTGTTACACGAATTTTTTTTATCGACGTAGTGTGTGTGTGTGTGAGTTAAATTGCACACACGCGCTTATACCGGAAGAGAATTGCAAAGTTCACGAATATTCAATATTCAGCTATTGACGTTTTCCCATGATTTAACGCGCTCATTTGCTTCGGAAAACAGAATGTGCAGCGCGCGACGATCGTGCGGCGCTTTTTATCAAACACAAAATGTTTTTCTAAAAAAAAAAAAAAAAAAAAACTATTGATTCATTGACTTCGCACTTGAGATAATTCACGCAAATTTGTCGTAAAAACTGGTATTTATCACTTGTGTATAATAAGCAGCTGATTTAGACAAGTTTAAGTATGTTTACGTTAGCACGTGAATTCGCGCGAAGGCGAGAATCTCGTCACGAGAGCGAATGTTTAAAAGCGATAGATTCATTCGAGCGCACGTGTTTGCGCTTCTTAGTTAGAAGCGATTTAATAAATTCACGAAAGCGGCGACGCGAGAGATTTCCTCTGATTAGTCGGCTTAGAATCCAGTTAGAAATACACGCTGCGTAATAGATGACATAACGTTGTAAACAATATAGCGTGGTTTACACCGATCTACATATAGGTGTGAATATCGCATATATTTTTCCTTCGTCGCGATATAACGGCGACGATGGCGGAAATGGTATTAAAAGATTATATGCACGTTTTAACGCGTGATTTTATTAAGACAAAAAAAAAAACAAAAAAAAAAAAAACATTGTGTTCACAGGTCGAGAATCACATGGAGAATATGCGACTGTCCGCGGCGACCGTCAGAAGGATTCAGGACGTTTTCGTTTCGGAAATGAACAAGGGCATTCATCAGCAACCGTCCTCGCTGCAGATGGAAAACACGTACATACCGGAACTGCTCGATGGAACAGGTCGTTGACTAAGTTTGACTCGCGACTTCTAATATCTCGCTTGAACGATAAGCGCGTGTATTGCGCGCGCACGCTTGAAACCCAAGTTAATTCCTTTGTAGTACTTACAAACAAACAAAAAAAGACGTTATCTCCGCCGAGATATCGAGAAAAGAAAACCGGTTAATTTCATTAGAGCGATTTATCTAGCGTATTTTTTTTTCTGTGTTTATCTACTTGGAAGAATTTCACAGCACTTGATTTCGAAATTAAATTAAAAAGAAACAAAATTCGAAACGATTATTTTCATTTGTTTTGTTTGTTTGTTTTTTTTTTTTTATCGAAAAGTTTGTTGTTTTGAAACATTTGCAGAAGAGGGTCTGTACTTGGCGCTCGACCTTGGCGGCACCAATTTTCGCGTATTGCTACTGGAACTGTCCCATGGTGCTCCCATACGGCAAGAAGTAAAGCGATACTACATCGGATCCGAGTTGAGAGTCGGTTCAGCAATTCCTTTGTTCGATCATCTTGCCGCTTGTGTCAGTGATTTCGTCATCGCTCAGGGTCTTCAGGACATAGAGCTTCCTCTCGGTAAATTGAGCTCCCTATATCTGCCTTCTCTTTATATCTGCACATCGGGATATCGCGAAACCTTTAATTAACGCGAGCTACTGCCGATGGTGCTGCACACGACGGTTTCTATAAATAATACAATCTCGGGACGCGTGTATCCGTTTCATCCCTCCCGTCATCCCGGAGACCCGGGACGACGGAAAGATACCGATTATTAATCTTTATTTTAATTACATAACGTCGAGAATCTCCTCAACGCGAATGTCAAGGGGACAGAGATAATAGTTCGAGTCACGAAGGTGTCGAGTGTTTCAAATTGCGAGGATAAAAAAACACTCGACGGAATTTTCCGCGGAGAATAAAAAAATCCGTCGATTTTTTTTACTCACATCTCGTCCCCGTTCTCGTCCCCAACAACTTCGTATCATTTTTTTTTTTCTACTCTCAATTCTCCGACGTGCTTCACACAGGTTTCACGTTCTCGTTCCCAATGATCCAGCATTCCCTGGACGTCGGTATTCTGGTGACATGGACTAAGAGTTTTAACTGTCCGGACGCCATGAACAAGGACGTCGTGAGGTTGTTGCGAGAGGCTCTCGACCGACGAGGCGACACGAAGGTAAAGGTCGTGGCGATTCTGAACGACACCACGGGCACGCTTGTGCAGGGCTCGACGTTGGATCACAACACGGCGATCGGACTTATCTTGGGAACCGGCAGCAACGCCTGCTATCTGGAACGAGCGGACCGCGTCGAGCACTGGGAAACGGAAAGACACGGCGAGCGACAAGTGAGTTTAACGATACATACGTTTGTGTAATGTTAAAAATAATTTTGCGCCAGATAAATCTCGACTTGCGAGCTCGAAATAAACTTTACTTCTCCGGCAAAAAAAATATATTTCTCGATGACGCCGAATAGCGGATGAGATTTGTCTGAAAAGAAAACGCGACTCGCTTAAGAAATCCTGCACATCTACGTGCGAAAATCCGCAAATTATCGATCTGATTTTTTTTCTTCTTTTCACCGCTCAAGGTTATCATCGATATCGAATGGGGCGCTTTCGGAGACAACGGCGTTCTCGACTTTATCAAGACGGATTTTGATCGTGAAAACGATGCCAACTCCCTTATCGCGAAATCATTTACGTAAGTGAACAATTATCGTAGCGCATATTATCTGTAATTATGTTGTAATTGTTGTGTGTGCGATATGTGAGAGTACGGGGGAGAGAAAATATTATTACGCCGATAACACACACGAAAAACATCCGTATCTTGCACAAGTTGAACTTTTTTGTTAATTTTATCCGCGCGATAATGTAATTGTGTACTTAATTAAAATTATGTTACTCTCGACCAATTAAACTGATTGTCAAAAAGTTTTCTTTACGCAATACTAACTGCGATACATCTGTTTTCTTTGAAAAAATTAAAAAAAAAAAAAACTATATTCAACGAATATGCTAAATAAAATGTTTCATATTCATTTATTTACACGCGATATAGAACTCGAAGAAGTTTTAGAAAACGTGCGCGAAAAAAAACTCTATGCACAAGATTCGTTTACGGCGCACGTTTGTGGACGCGTACGAAGAAAAATCCTTAGATATTACATCATGGTGACTTCTGTCTTTCTTTAGATTTGAAAAGTACATTTCTGGCAAATATCTCGGCGAGGTGGTTCGCGTGATACTTGCGAGGTTGACCAAAGAGGGGCTTTTGTTTGTAGGAGAAAATATACCGCAGAGCCTTCTAACACCTGGCAGTCTTACCACCGATCTAGTCTCGCACATCGAACTGTAAGTCCGCGGTTTCAAATCTGATTAAATCGATCTTCGGACTTACTTATTTTTTTCTTTTCTTCACACGTTTCGTGCTTTCAGGGATTCGGTGAACGGTGGTGACAGTAATACGCAGGAGGTTCTTGGAAAATTTGGCATCATTCCGGATCAGGATGACATTAGAGTCGTTCAATACGTGTGCGAGGTCGCCTCCAACCGCGCGGCTCTTCTGGTATCGATATGTAAGTTGATGACGCATGTTACAACGTACGTACCTTTAATCTTCGGAGGACCGGAAGCCCCTCCCTTTTAGGGACTCGACGGTGGTATCATCTTTTTCGCTGCTCGACCCCATGACAAAAAAGTTGTTAAAAATAAAAAAGTCGATCAAAAACATGCCGGTCCTCGAGAAGGTTAAATATTATATTGCCGAAAGAGATAAAATGTGATGTAATCTTATTTTTGATATTTTTTCTCAAAGGTGTCGCGAGTTTACTGGATCGTATCGACAAGGAACAGGTTACGGTCGCCGTGGACGGGTCTTTGTACAAGCATCATCCTCGGTTAGAGAACTGGATGAAGCGGTATATTTCGCTTCTCTCGCCAAATCGAAAGGTACGTGAGTGAGAAACAAACTCACGCTCTTTACAAATGTATATTTTACAACAAATTTGTAAAATGATCTTTTCAACATTTGTGTCTAATTACGCATATTTTTTTTTTCTAATTGCGCAGTTCAAATTAATCCACGCGGAGGACGGAAGCGGCAAGGGCGCCGCGCTCGTTTCCGCAATCGCGCAAAGACTCAAGAAGCGATTGGAATAGTCGCAAATATATATATATATATATCTCTGGAATATATCCTACTCTCAGTCGTCGCAGTCGTCGTTATTGTGGCACGACACCAATGCGAAAAATCGTCGGTCTAGCCATAGAAATTTATATCCGTCAGCAGATCCCAGATCAATATACACACGTTATTATTGTAGTTGTTTTTTCGCGAATAATCGCGAATAAATACTTCTCACCTCATCAAATTATATGTACAGTGAAAATTCTCTGATGCATACATATCGATAAAAATTTTAATAATAATAAGTACCACACGAAATACATACATTGCGAAGTGCGTTGTTCGCATTGACCTCGCGATGAAACGAGGTGCCAATAAAAAAAAAAAAAAAAAAAAAAAAAAAAAAAAAAAAAAAAAAAAAAAAAAAAAAAAAAAAAAAAAAAGATAAGGGATGTCGAGAGAGCGAGAGAGAAGATCGATCGGACGGATGTGGGAGAAGCGTGTGTGCGGGTGTGCCATTTTATAATTATACATATATACACATACATACACATATATACATATACATATATATATATATACACATATGCATGTCGGATGTGTGAGCGAGAACAAATTGTGAGAGACAGATCACCGCGAGAGGGAGAATAAAATGATATTATTTATTATCAACGTGGAACACACGGAAGAAGGACGTTATGTGCGTTTGCGACGTTGAAATGTTACGTAAACGTTTGAGAACGTTCTTTTTTTTCTTTTTGTACAACAGACATCAAATTGTTATAATAAAAAATTTAGCAAAAAACATACCACATCGATTTTTATTGTAACGGCGTTTCTCTCTTTTTATGTGCGCGCTCATTTCGAATTTGAAATTCAAATTATGTATAACTTTGATATACAGTGGTGAGAATGCGTTTTATATTAATCATTTATTCTTTAAAGGCCACTTATTTTCTTACTGACCGCGAATGCGCGCGGATCAGTTTCGCCAACTCCGATTGACGCAATCGATCCGATTGACTCGACGAACCAATCGCGTCGACGGTCGATCGCTCGAATTGACCAATCCGCCGTTTTGAATCGATTATGTTAATCGGAGCTGGCGAAACCGGCCCGGCATGCATATACATTGCGATTTTGTGCGCGGAAAGTGAGCAATGAGAATGAGATCTAATTATTGCGACGCGATTGGTTCGCGGTTCAATACTTTCGATACTTCGAGAATCGCGGGGTTTGCGCACAACGATAGATTTCAATATATGTATGTACGGCTCGCCTTGTCATGTTATCGACAATGTTAAAGTTGGACATTTCGATTATCCCCGACCCAATTGGTAATCGCGCGAAGCTCTTGTGTCTTGGTGCACGTTTGTTTTTTTGTTTTTTTTTTTTTTTTCATCGTAAGTATTCGCAATCTCGGATATTTCCGAAATTCTCAGCGAAGCTAATATATACTTCCGATATAATATTTTCAAAACGAATGCAAAAAAAGCACATATGTAAAATCAGAAACGAAATCAATAAATTCGAACCTCGCGAGACGGAAGTATCTCTTCGATAATTACCTCACGTCTGTCGGACGTTAGTTTTTCTTTTGCGTTTTTCCACAGATCCGAGACGAGAGAAAAAACTCGTCGGAAAAACGAGGAAAATCGTTACTTGCAAATCGTGGAAGCGTGGAAAAGTGAAAGACGCGCTTTCCTCGCGCTTTTAATGCGGGTGCTAAGCGCCACGGAGAATGTGCACGCGATAAGTCCGGCCTATTGATCTTGTTGCTAGGCGGTCCGCGCACTGCCGCTGCCGTCGCCGGCCGTTTTCAAATCCAGCTGGGTTTCCCGCCGGAGACCGGCAGATGGCGGCAGCGGCGCGCGCGGAGAGCCGCTCCGGCCGAGTGACAGCTCGCGAGGCTCGAACTGTCATCTCAAGAGCGGTGGCCCGTACGCAGAGTGCCGTGGTTTCTCGCGTGGTTTTTCGCCCCCCGGTTTGTACTGCAAGTAAAACGCCGCGGTGACGCGCAACGAGTTCGCACCGTCTACGTGAACACGTTCGGTCTGTCACCGGACACGATCGGGGAATCGCACGTTGTTTTTTTTTTCTTCCCCCCCGTCGAAAAAGCCGAACGACCGCGCCGCGCACGGTGGGTGCGCACGCAAGGGAGAACGGCCTGCCTCGCTCGCCGTCGCCGGTTCGGCCAGTCTACTGGAAGATTCCATTGTGAGAGTGGGCTTTCGAAAAGTTTCGCGAAACTGCCGGCGAGTTTTCGCGGACAGCCATCGTCGGCGCAACGTCGTCGGACAAAAACCAGGTAACGTGCGTTTTCAAACCCGTCGATCGGCCCGGTCGACGGCGCCTTTGCGAAATTCGCAAGTGTTGTACCTGTATAAATGTATGTACGTATATGTAACACGTATGTGTGCGATTTCTGGCGTGCTAGTGTGCGTGTGTGTGTGTGGGTATATGCGCGTGTACGTGACGTGTGCGAGAGAGAGAGAGAGGGAGGACAAGTTGAGGTTATTACAGCGACCGCTCTCTCTGGATTCAGCTGGGCTCTCAGCTGATGCACCGACCAACCGGTTCGCCGCCGCGGCTGTGCCTTCGGAGTCGATTCCCCGCGGACGTGATGTAGCTCTCGTTCGTTTCGCGATCGTCGCGCTTTGTTGCCGAGAATGAGAATAGGCCCCCGCGATCGGATCCAATTGGATCGGTTGTGATTCATCGGTTTTCGCGATTACGCGATCGCGCGTGTAATTTACACACACACACACACACATATACGCGCGAGAGGAAAATTCAAGTCGACGATAACATCGCGAGATATCGTCGCTGATCAACGCTGACGATGCGAACGCGCGATCCCCGGTACAGCCGGGTTGAGGGAGAGGGGGCGTTTATATGTGCTTTCACACATGAGGTTGCACCGATAATGTGCCTCAATGATGTCTCAACAACGAAAAGTGCAACTTCACGTGCGAAGACATTAAACGCCCCAGCCTGCACACAAAAAGCACACGAGAGGAAAACCGTGGGGGGGGAGGGGGAAGGAAGGGGGAGGGAAAAAGGGAGCCAGCGTTCGGTTAACTGTTAAGGGTTAGCGCTTGAACCGCGGTCGGCGGAGAATCGAACGCGCTTTCCGAAACGAATCGGCTCGTTAAAAACTCAGCAGCTCCGTCAATTTTATAAATTCCGAACGCGAAGCGACAACGCGCTCGCGTTTACTGTTAGATATAATACATATATACCAAAGCCGCGCGACGGACGCGCGGAGTGTCTTGTCATCCTTGGTTATACTTACGGAAACAACGTTTCTTTCTTTTGTTATATCGAGAGATAACATTACCTATCCCAACAACTCTCCTCGAGTTTTTCTTCTCCTCGATATTCCAATGATTTTATAAAAAGACGAAACATGAAAGAGGAAAAAAAAAAAAAACAAGTTATGTAATCCAACATTTCGCATTTGTAGCGCGATTCCGTAATCGCGTTCGTACGACGTTTGTAATTTGATTGTCCGTTGCGTTGATTGTCGCAACCGATCGTTTTTCCTCGCGGCATCAAATTAGTTTGTTAGAGAATTATCATTTCGTAAATATTCATTAGAACGAGTGCGCGAACCAGATGCGCTTGTATAAAAAAAAAAAGAATCTGCGCGAGTTTGACGTAATCGGGACGATTTGAAAAAAACTCACTTCTGCACAAGTCAATTATTTGATTTGAACGCCGTCGCTCTTTTCGCGACGGGTTTTTTATAAATAATATACAATTTTACGGTGCTTTATCGAAATAAAAACTCATGAGGTCATGCGTGTCGCGTCTTGTCATCCTGATCGTGCATTTTTTACGCTCCTGTCAAGGGCAGAAATGGCTATTCGCCCACACTCGTCGTGTTTGTTCGTGATACTTTGCGTACCGGCGATTTCACCTCACCCGGCGATGCTGACGATCGTACGCGGGCGTCGATTCTCTCTGTTTCTCTCTCTCTCTCTCTCCCTCTTTCTGTCTATCTCTCTTTCTCTCTCTCAGCGCTGACCTCCAACAACGTCACACGGTAACAACACGTAGCACACGGTAGAACCGATTGATATTTCTCAAAGGAAGAGGATAATCGCGGTGAAATCGATATCTCTTCAATTATTCCCCGTAGAGAGAAAATCGCTTTTCACTCGTATATTTGCGATAGTCATGTTAGAATGAAAAAAAAAAAAAAAAAAAAAAAAAAAAAAAAAAAAAAAAAAAAAATATTACATTTCTCTCCCAGTCGCGATGTAATTTCGGAAAAACGTCAGGTCCGCAAGTTAAGTTTGCAAATAACAATTTTAGCCGATAGCGAAAACAAAAATTGATAAGAGTCAAGGCAATGTCTACAGTAGATACGCAATGTTTCGACTGTCTACTGTAAAACGTTTATTCCATCTCTCTCCCTCTCTCTCTCTTTCTCTCGAAACGCAAAATCAACCTGTCGAAAACACGCACGACGTGGAAACCTTGTTTACTCTCTGCCTCTCTTTTGGGGGTCAACTTTCGCCCGCTCGCGGCAGAAAAAAAAAAAAAAAAAAAAAAGAATATTCCGTTAAATATCGCGTTTAAATTACGTGAATCAGCGTTACGTGGTGCGCATGATTGCACAAGTGGGAGCGTTCATTCACCATTTGCGTAACTTTGGAACTGTCGGCGAACAAAGGCGAGTCCGAAAATTTTGCATTTTCCGCAAAGAAGCCCTCCCGGAATACAACACCCCGCGCGCACGTCTTCCACGTTGTACTCTTCTCTCCCCGCCGTGACAAAAAAAAAAAAAAAAACATCCATCACACGTTGCGCGCCTTGTCAGTCGTGTACATACAACCCGGGTATTCCGCCGGGTGTAGTGTCTTGAAATATCTCATTACAAATCTCTCGTGGAAGATAAGCCGAAATAATTCGCCGAGAGGACTAAAGTAATCTCGCGTAATGTCATTCATTCTGAAGTGGCTCTCTCTCTCTCTCGAAAGAGAGCGAGAGAAAGAGAAGAAGACATCGTTGAGAAACGGTGCCGTACATTGCGCAAATTTAATTCCGCGCCCTTATTGTACGATTTAATTATACGGCGTACACCATAGCCGCGCCGCATGGATCATTCAAGCTAAGGATCTTCGCGTCTCGGAGCGAAACTCGCATACAGGTGCGAATTACACACACAGCGATATCGTATTTCTTATTTAATTTTGCGTGCCAATTAGTATCGCCAAGTGTTTTTGTTATTTATTTTGCAATGCGGTAAACATTACATGTTTATTTTTTGCGTTAAACAAAATATTTCAACTTTGCGCCGATATCTCGCGGTTCGAATTTTTATCGCCGTTTTGATCCGGAGACGCGCGTCTCTCTCGCGGAAGGTCCTGAAAGACGGAGGGAATCGCGTGAGGAAACGGCAACGAGGACGACGACTGCGGCACCGTTATCGCTCGCGAATCGACTCGCTTTTCCGTGAAGCGCCGCCGCCGCCGCCGCCGCGCGCGCTGCACCGTCGAGGTCACCGCGCCCGGCTGCAGCTGAGCTTTCAGCTGACGAGCGGAGGCTGCGACCGGTTCGCCATGCTCCTTCCCTCCTCTTCCTCCTCCTCCTCTTCCCTCCCCCACCCGCTTCCCCTCCTTCTCCTCCTACTCTCCCCGTCTCTCTTTCGCGCTCTCTCGCGCGTCTCTTTTTTTATTCTTAGCCACCTCATTTTTCCCTTTAAATCGCCTTTCACGTGTTCCGTGCGACTCTGTCTTCGCCGCTCTGTGTCGTCTTTCTTCTCCTCCTTCTCTTCTTTCTGCTCCTCCCTCGCTCGCTCGCCTATCCCTCTTTTAGTATGTTCGTATTGTTTCATCGTGCGCTACACAGCCGCGAACGGCCGACTTCACTGAACCAGTTCCGAACCGTTTCGATCGCGCGTCTCTTCGGCACGTTCCGCGTGACGCGGCGAGCGCACGCCGTCTCGAGAGTAACGCGACGAGAGTGCGACAGACAAGAGCGCGAGGTAATTTCGGGGCGCTGGAAGAATGAAGAAGCGGGATGGGGGTGGGGAAGAGGAGACGCGAACTGAATGCGCTCTGTGACGCACATACGTTGCACACACTGTGATTTTTGGCAGCGATGCATTCGCGGAAAACTCGCACCGAGTTCGAGCGGTGACGAAAAATTACGACTCCAACATCTGACCTCGCGCGAACGCGCGAGAAACTTTGCCAAAAGAACGAATGTGCGATATATATATATATATATTTGTTTCTCTAGTCTTTATCAAGAGAATTTCGAGTTTTTGTTTACCAATGAGAGAGAGCGAATTAATTACACAATTTTCTGTGCCAACATTTTTGTACGCCAACAAATTTTAATTACGTAATTCTCTCTCTCTGTGTGTGTGTGTGTGTCGGTTTAAAAGTACGCGCACAAAAAGAAAGTAATTTACACTCCAGTATTTGTGAAAGCGCTACACGCTGTATCTCTAATAATAACGGTTAACAAGAAGCGACATTTTTGTTAATCGCGTTTTTTTGCGTCGAGAACCAGTCGTCGCGCGGACCGAACAAAAAAAAAAAAAAAAACCATTTCATCTTCTCGCGCGCGCGACAAACGACTCGCGATTACGTGTTCGTACAAGATCTCTGCTCTCACGCGGTGATAAAAAAAAAATAAAAAAAACAAAATTAAAAGGCTCGGACATTGACAACCGGCAGCCAAACAATCTTATCGAATATCGCAATACTTCTGGAAAATGTAAGCGAAATTTGACGCGAGCTCGTTGTGCTCGCGGGACAATGCGCGATTGTGTCGATCGGTTCGCGTCGATCGGACACTGGCGCAAGAAATGCTTTTTTAAATTCGACCGAGCTGCAATTTATATTCGACGGGATTTAGTTTCTTTTTTATTGTGGCAGAAGTAATAAATACTAATTTTATTTTATTTATCAGCTGTTTTATCTGAAAAGTGAGTGAGTTTAATTTGCGAGCCGCAACAGCTTTGAGAGAAACTGGTTTGATCGACGTGTATACACGCCAACGTTAAACTCGCGCTCAGTTAAACACCCGAAGACGGAAATTCCGGAATCGATATTAAACCAAAGTAATAGGTAAAGTAATCGATCGGCTTTGCCAATTCGCTTCGCCGGTGTTTTTGAAGTATCTCTCGCGACCGGAGCGTTCGCGTGCGCGACGCGGATCAAACCCGAAGAAAGAAACTCTCCGCGCAGTTAAATTGATCGTAATTGGGCTGCCGTCGGCGGCAGTAAAATGTTGCGATCCCGTCGTTCAACTGCGTTTTATCGTCACAGCAACCGGTTACATTGTGGATCGCCTCGCTCGTAAAAACGCCGATTGTAAGGGAGCCTCGATCTCTCGGGGCCGCAAGAGAGAAAAAATCCACAGACCGGTATTCTCGCCACGCATTTAGCATTAAAACGCCGCCGCCGCCGCTCGCTTCGCGAAGTGCGCTTTTTATTTAATATAAAATCCAATGTTACATATATAGAAGAGAAAGAGAGAGAGAGAGAGAGAGAGAGAGAGAGAGAGAGAGAGAGAGAGAAGACACACTTGTTTTAAATTAATCAGAGAAGAGATGTGTGTGCGAAAAAATCCGGCAAATTAATTAAAGATTAATTGACGTAACCGGACGAGACGTGTGTGTTCGCGGTACTGTTGTAATTTTTTTTTTTTTTATTCCCCCTTCTCTTGTCCATCTTTCTCGGCTTTTTTATACGAGTCCGTTTTTTGCACCGTCGATACATTATTCATTATCCGCGCAAAATTACCGCTCTCGCGCTAAATGACACACGCGGTGTGTTACTCTTCGTTGGTATTAAATAATTCAGACTACACCCCCTCTCCGAAGGTATCCCCGTTATCCGGTAATCTCGTCGCCGTTTGCCGTTACGTCGCTTGGTAAACCCGTCATCCCGGGACCGTGTTACAAGCGACGTCATACGGGAATCGCCGAGATGTAAAAGTCAACTCCCCGAGAGAAGAATTCAACTCTCGCGTACAAAATTGTCGCTTAACGAAAATGAAATTTACACTCGCGAGCTCTCGCGGTGTCATCAAACAAAAAAAAAAAGATTAATCTCAATTACTGGAAAAAAAAAAAAAAAAAAAAAAAAAAACGAAGCAAACTACAGTAATTTGCTCGGTTTTTCCGCTCGCTCTTTCTCTCACGCTTTCTGCGTTTGAAATAAAACAGCTGATTATTCGGAAATGTAGATAGAACAAGAGCGAAATGGTAGGAAATTCAATTAAAAATGTCCACTCGTCCAATTTCTTTGGATTTTGTGCAATTTCGCTTGGGCGCGCGCGAGAGAGAGAGAGAGAGAGAGAGAGAGAGAGAGAGAGAGAGAGCGCCACGTATCCTCGTGCAAATCATGCGCTTTGAGGATTATAAGATATTACTTCGGTTAAAACGTTTTGCGGCCTTCAACGTGATGGAAGTATATTCCATCTCTCTATTTCTCTCTCTCTCTCTCTCTCTGGATCCCGGGGATCCTCTCCTCAGTGGCTCTACGGGTTATGTAACGCGGATTACAGTGCCGCCTCAGTTGAGGGTTAATAGTTGTTCATGGGACAAATTGGTTAAAATTCATTATCGTTCCACTCGGTTCTTATCGCGCGCGCGCACGCACGACCAGCGAAAATAATGATTCACGCCCGACACTTCAATCTTCGCGTTAAGTGTGTCATAGCTCGTTTTCTTTCTTCGCGATCGATATATAAATTTATAAATCGGTATATAAATTTTTGCTCGAAAGCTGTCGTAAAAATTTGCACGTATTATATCACGTATAATGTATACAAATTTATACATGACGAAGAGAGCAAAAAGCGCGCACTTTTAATTTCAATTTAAGTCGACGAGAGAGACATTCGCAGTTGACAATCCAAAACGACTAAAAAAAAAAAGAAAAAAAAAAACGTTTAACACGCTCTCATAAAACGATAACAAAAAAACAAGAGCGACACACGTCGCACACTCTCTTATCCTTTACGGTAGTTAATACATCGCTTCCAAATGAAACATTAACTCTCAGAGAGAGAGACACGTAATTGGTGTATCATTACTCGCAAATTACTTCGCGACGTAACATACGACCCGTTTTATTTCTGTCACCTGAGGAGTTTAGGTTTGAAAGGAAAAAAACTCTATTTAAAAAACGTGAAAGAAAATTACGGGATTTTTGGAACAACCGTGTCGCTCGAAACAAAACCTCGGAGAAAATGGATTTGCGCGTTTGTTTGTGTTAACTTGAGGATCTCGCACGATTTCGCATTGTGAGGTGAGCGCGCAGCCGCTCCCGCGGAAAAAAAAAAAAAAAAAAAAAAGAAACGACCACTTGTATTATTCCATTCCGTGTAACGAATGACTAATAACTGATTCAGCTCGGTTTAGCAACACAAGGATCGATTGTTCGGACAGTATTGCTCAACTCGCTCGGTCATTCACTGTGTGGATGTGCATCTATCGCGGTTGGCAACCGACGTTCGCTCGGCGTCGCGCCCGCGAGACTTCGTTGTTGCTAAGCGGCGGGATTTCCATGCGCGCACATCGGCCGTGTTGC
Organism: Pseudomyrmex gracilis; assembly: GCF_002006095.1. Classification (NCBI taxonomy): domain Eukaryota; kingdom Metazoa; phylum Arthropoda; class Insecta; order Hymenoptera; family Formicidae; genus Pseudomyrmex; species Pseudomyrmex gracilis. Next base: position 615,712 of record NW_018020591.1, on the reverse strand, counting down.
TCTTGTGTGCAAGCACCGGCTGCATCTCGGTTAAAACCGTCGCGGCGCGGTTGAGAACCGCTGAGACCTCCCGAGATAGCTCACATACTCGGGGGCTCTCCCGGTTAGGCATCGGCAGACAGCGAGGCGCTGCTCGCGCAACGGCGTGTGTCACTCGGGGAGATTGAATAATCGGCGCGTTCCGCGCGATTCGAAAAGTGCAATCGATATCGGTGCGTTCGCCCGCTCGCGGCGGCCGATAACCGATAAGGGACGTCATCGCCGCGGCCGAGTACGCGTCGAGGCCGTCGTTTATTAGTTTAGCTCTCTTTCTCTTTCTCTCGGACCGGGAAGGCAAATTGGAAGCCTTCTGAAAAATCACTCGCGAACACGTTGCATCTTCTGATGCAATTTTGAAATGATTGAGAAAGACACGCGCGCGATTTCTATCATCCCTCTGTCGCGTTTGAAATCGCGAAAGATGATCGAAGAGAGCAAATTAAATTTGAAGAATCGTTTTAGATCTCAATCGTGATTAGATTGCGGCGTTTCTTAGAAGCCGCTGCAATAAATTCTCGATACGACGTTACATCGCGCGCGATCCGCTTTAATGTCCGCTCTAATTCGTTTAAACAAACAAACTGTGTGCGATATATTGATAAATTTTTATCGCACAATTCGGTTTGTAATGTTCTCGCGAATTATCTTCGCTCTCACATGTACATTTTGTGCGCGACGCTTTTGCTGTGTTACACACTCGCGCCCACGGGCTATTTCCACTTGTTGATGCAAACGAATTAGCGCATTAAATCTAGAAAGGCGGAATTATTTATGTACGCGGTGGTGTGGCGCACGCGCGCGCGCGCGCGCGTGATACAAAATTCGCGATATGCGAGGGGGAATAAAATCGCGTTATATCGAATTTAACATTAATAATCTCTTGTTTTTCTTAATGTTTCTCGAGAAATAACGGGCGATGTTAGAACGGGCGCGTTCTTCTTCGCCGCGAAAAAAATGCAAAGTGGACGTCACGCGAAACGTCAAACATTAATTGACTGGAAACAACCACATTTCTCTCGGTTACGTGTAGTTACCGTCAAGAAACTTCTCGCGTGAATATTAAAAAAAAAAAAAAAAGAAAAAAAAAACAAGAGAGAGCACAGTTTGGATGAGAAAACTTGGCAGCTTATCGCCGCCGCACAACTTCCACAGCTGTGTATTGAAGGAATGTGTATGTGTTTGCGCGCGCGCGAGGTAAAAGTTAGATAGCACCCAGAGATAGAGTTATCACTTGTAATATCTAATACTCTATCGCATATATACTCGCGCGCGCGCGCGAAGTTACATGTACGTGTTTCTTCCTCCGCGTTAGCAATTAAAACGCTACTGGTATTTGTTCCTTTTGTTTGCGATACACACGATCTCTATAATGCGATCTCGTGCAACCTGATCGTTGCCCGCTATATATATCGCTTTCGTTCGCGGCGGTATTCAACCGTCGTCGATGGAAGATTATTCAAGGCTATATCATTTCCAGAAAGCATTAATTAATAATAATCGCGCTACAATATATAACACCGCTTTGAAATAGCTCCGTCAGAGTTATTATTGTCTTTGATATACGGGGTGTCCCATTTAACTTGAATATCCTAAAAATATCTCGCTTATTTTTTATGCCGAAAAAAGAATCATTATTCAATTCGAGGAGACAAATAATGTAATAAACAAGAAATTTTTCTCAAGATCATATTTTTAAGAATTTCAAGGTCATTGTCATTTTTTTTAATCTGAAAATACATATTTTTATCCTCGCGATATGATAGGCAACGTCAAGGCGAATTCAAAAATTTTTTGTTTGTGTTACAATATTTGTCTCCTCGAATTGAATAATGACCCTTTTCAGCATCCTACTATCATACAAAATAAGCGAGATATTTAGGATGCTCAAGTTAGGTGGGACACACTGTATATATATATATATATATATATATTTGTAATAATTTGTTGTGCTTAACAACAGCTCTGCGAGAGCTATTGCCTCGCCGTTTAAAGCATTTAGTTTATGATGTTCTCTCATTGTGTAATTTCTATACTAGCGTCTCTAATAATGTTATTATTATTATTATTAATGTGTAAAGATTCAATGTAATATCGATTTTGTCGATTTCCGTTTGCCAGATGTATTGTTTGAAGAGTTAATGCGACTGCAATTACTCCCATTCGGTAATTACGCGGAATGCGTCCGGAAAGATCTACGGGACACAATGGTGGCTAGTGTTTCGGACGACGAAGCATGTCGATTCACGCGTTAACGTATCGCCGAAGAGCGATCGAGAGCTCTCTGGTCATTCTCTCTCTCTCTCTCTCTCTCTCTCTTTCTCTTTCTCTCTCTCCCCGGAATATTCCAAGGCCTTTCTTCTACTCCCGCCGCAAGAAGGGATTTTCGTAAACAAAATTTACGGTCGTTGAACTTGGCCGGTCACGACGACGGACGGTGTGTGTTGCTCGTAACCCGTCGTCGGCATCGGTGCGAGATCGTGTCGGGGTTTGCTCGTTTATTCTCTCGCTTGAAACGCGATTAAAAGTCCGTCCGGCCGAATATCGCTCCGCGATACTTGGATTAAACATCGCGATTTTCTCGTCTCTTCTTCTTCTTCTTCTTCTTCTTTTCGATATTAATCGCTCACGCTACCGGATATTATGAGGTACAATATATATATACAATAATTTGATTGTAATTATATAATCTCTTCGCATTTCGGTATCTATCTTATTAGAATTTGGTTTTAAAGAGAATCTTACACGTCTCTTCAGATTTTTATTTTACACACTCACTTGACACGCGAGCGACCGAAGAAAGAAATTATCTAGGATTCTTTTTGTCATCGAGTCTCTCTATTGCGAGAATAATAACAACACACACCGCGACACAATAAGTTGATATGTTTCTTTGTGCATTACAATTGGAGCGTCACGTTAATGATGCTAATTCCACCGGTAACTCATTGTTATCGCAGCCGGTTAACGCTCACATTATTTTATCTTTATCGCTGCTGACTTTTTGCGCTTATTACATCTCTCTCTCTTTCTCTCTCTCTCTCTCTCTCTCTCACTCTCTCGCGATTCTGAACTGCGCGCGATATTTCCGTAAATTTAGTCGTTTCTGTTTGTATTTTCTTGCTAATTTATTTAGCTGTTCCTACATTTATTTATTTCCGCAAGCTAATTGAAGAGAGAGAGAGAGAGAGAGAGAGAGAGAGGAACTTTCCGGGGTTTGGTCATCGTCGGAAACCGACGGTAACTGGAGCAGAATACGCACGATGTTTCTTTTTTTTTTTCTTTTTATCTTTTCCCGGTTTTTCTTTTTTTTTTTGCTAATTCGTTTTGCCGCGCGATGTTAACGCTGCGGCGCACGTGGAAACGGGGTTAAAAATCAGGCGTGGTCGGAGAACTGCGAAATTTTTCCGCGAACCTCGTCGTGTATTCCGTTCGCCGGTGGCTTTGTGTGTGGCGTTAAGCAATTTCCGAAGTACCCCAACGACATTTCGTTTCGCGACAATGGGGTACATGTGCGTTCCCGTTGCATATTTATCAGACGTCACGCTCGATAACAATCGCTCGGATTTCTTAATTATCTCCGGCGCGCGCGCACGGAGGGTGGTGGCTTCGTGCAGTTTTCGTGCAGTTTTCGCGATGCACCGACCGGTGATCGGCTTTTACAAAAAAAAAAAAAACGGAAAAGGGACCCGCGCAAGCGGGAATTTGTTGCTCGTTGCGAACAAAAACAGCGGGAACGCTGACTTACGCGCAAGAGCGAAATACTCCTAAAAAAGAATTACAGAAACACGAACGCAGCGGCGAAAATAATGCACTAAAACGCGCATTTTACATATATAACGTTTATACAACCATTGTGCCGGATAAAATAATGTTTTTTTTATCGCACGCGGTGGGATAAATAGTCTATCTCTCTCTCTCTCTCTTTCTTTCACAGGAAACAAAAATAAATGGGCGTTGTATTCTGAGCGCAAAACGGCGACGGATCATAAAGCATCGGGGTCGTGCGAAAATTTTCGTGCGATTCGCTATTCGATGTTTACGAGCAATCGTTTGATCGTCCTATCTCACGGGAGGCTCTCGGGATTGTACAGATATACATTGCTTATTCTCTATGCAAATTGCGTTGCTCTAAATGGTAGCGCCGCTGCGCGAAGATAAAGCCGTCGGCTTTTCGAACGAGTTCGCTTCGAATCTCGTTTTATTTCTGAACGGTAATGCCGTCGGTCACATTTTTGTTTTTAATTTGATTTCTATTTTTTTTTTTCGTTTTTTTTTTATATATTTCCTCTAATTTCATGCGTGTAATGCAATTTAATTCTTTAAACTTGAAATTTGCGTCCGCATAAAATTGTTAACAAATTTTAATTAAATTTCACTTTTATTCGCTCGTCACGTTCTGGTCGCCGTTTTTTGGTTTCGCAACTATCGGTTTGACCGTGCCGGTTTCTCGAAAACTATTTGCGCGCAAATCGCTATCGCGTCGATAAATCGGTCCTTCATTCGGAGGAAACACGTCGGGATGTGCGAACCGCATAAACACACAGAAGCCGAGAAGAGGCTGTTGCACACACTAGCACAGTGTGCCAATCCGCTGTTGCGACTCTATGCGGTTGCATGTGGCTATAGTAGCGCATAGAGAATCTACCGTCCTTTTTGCAAACATTGCTCGGCATCTCCCCGCGCGAGAGTTTGTACTAGCTTTCCCGAGAATATCCTCGACTCGGTTTCTCTGTGCGACCGGAACGTACGGAGAGTTCCCTAATTTGTCTTAGAAAAAATTTGTGAGAAGATAACTTGGCACACAGCACTTGAAAACGTAGGAAAAAATCTCGAGAGCAGGTTTTTTTTTTGAAGACAATAATAACAACAACAATAAAGATAATAAGATTTTCATTTACACACATTGCGATCTTAATCGCAATAGATTCGATCGAGACTTCGCCTGGCGAAGTCGTTTTTTTGCGATTTCTCGGGCCGCGCGGACACGCCCGATTTTCACTCATTCTCTCTTGGCCGTCGTCGCATTCCCGGCGTGGTCGACGAGAAAAGTAGATGAAGACGAGATCATATAATTAGAAAGTACACGCGGTCACGTGACCTTAGGTGGAGTCCGGGAATACTTCGCGGGCCCGCGAAAAGCATGACCATGTTGTTAATTTAGCAAGTACTATTAGTAGTAGTAGTAGTAGTAGTAGTAGTAGTTTATTTGCGAGTTTGGTGCGCGCTCCTCCTTCCTATACGGACGGATTTTCTCACCGACCGCGGACTTGGTCATTATTTTTCGTGTAACACTTTCGTTACGTCGACGTTTATTCTCAGCGCGCGCTCGTTGAGATAAAAGATCGCCGATATATACTCATGTGTCGCAATAATGCGCAACGACGGAATTAGCGTCTATCCAAACAACACACACATTCTGTGTGTCCGCGGGCGTATGAAAATTCGTTGACTCGATTATTACAAGGACCGATGAACACGTTCGGTCGATTGGATCCGATCGGAGGGAAAAAGGGCTGTCTCCAACAGTTTGCGGATGGGACAGTTTCGTGTGGGACAGGCGGGACTATCTCCCAGCCTGTAGCCCTTTATCTACAGAATCTCTCTCTCGGATCGTTAAGTCCAATAATCACACGACGAGAGAGAGAGAGAGAGAAAACGCGACTAGATGACAAAATTAGATCGTAATTAATTTCGTTCCTCTGATATGTGTGTAATGTGTGCGTAGCGTCGGGAGAATCGTAAAATTGGATTTATTAAATTTAACTGTTTCGCGCAAGCGCGTGTGTATTATTATTATTATTTTTTTTTTTATGTCAATTTGTTAAAGTCGCGATTTTTCACGATGTTAGATTCGATTTTTTCTGGATTTTTTTTTTTGACTTCTTTTTTAAATTGTATTTCGCGTGAGAGGTTCGAAAATAAGGTTCGGTTTATACGAAGAGGGAACGAAGCCTCGAAGCGCATCGAGTGTTCACTGCGAAATTACACAACGAGACGCGCTATTCACGCACAAACGACACACAGGCCGCGCCTTTCATACTCCCACATCGTCGTCGGCGAGAGAACACAATCGGTGCTTCGACGGATCACGAGCAAAGGGAAGGGCCATCTCTCGTCTCTGAGAGATGATTTACATGGGAAATCTTTGTCTATACTCTCCCGCGTCGAGAAAGAGATAGATAGATAGAGAGAGAGAAAGAGAGAGAGAGAGAGAGAGAGAGAATTGGCTGACACATGCACGTGCACGCCCGCGTGCGTGCACCGCGTTGCGTCACATGTTTTACGGCGATATTTTTAGCGGGTCGACTGCTCCGTCCGCACCGCGGTCTCTTCTCTATTGATACGACGAGAAGCGCGTCACGTGGTGAACGCTACTTCGAAATTGAAATAGCTGACGCACGTCGACGTTTCGAACGACGGTCTTAACTCCCTTCGTCATCGGATTTTGTCGTCTATTTAACGCCGAGGTTTCTTTTTATTTTCATTCTGTGTTCTTCGTCGCGCGCGCTTCTCATTTCACCGTTCAGGCCGATACAACAATGGCCAAAAATACCGTTGGTAGTTACCGCGCCGCCAAGATTTAAAGACGGAAATACTATCCTCTCCGGAAGGGATACAAAAACGGCGTCACGTATCAATGTCGCGATTACGTTTCGAGGATGAACATCGCTCCGATCGAGATCATCATTTTGCGAGGAAGGAGGCGATCTTCCGAAAACGAGCGAATTATGTACGCTTGATTAAAACGCGCTGACTCACGTAAGCGCACGCCTCTGTTTGTCGCGCGCTCTTTTTCCACATACCGGGTGTTGCGGACGTTTTCTCTCGACTGCACAAACGCACAAACATCGAACCGAGAATAAAATTGTCTCGCTAGTTCGTATTGGCAAATATCGGTATTGTCAAATTCAATTCACGTTATTGCGCGTTAATTAACACGTTCGAAGATAAATAATTTCGCGAGTCGATTATTTTTTTTTTTTTTTTGATTCAATCGAATTAATCTTGGCTGGATAGATATCAGCAACTTTATTTTAAGTGTCAAAATATTTCCTCGTTCATTTCAGTTTTCTGTCAAGTTTTTCAGAAATGCGTTTGTTTTTTTTACAAAAATGTCCAGAAAAATCTGACAAGAAATAACGGAAAAACGCTATTTGTGCGGCGTTATATTCTTCATTCGAGCGCAAACTATCCGCAAACAACAATTAGCGCGAGATGAATACAAACTACTACTACGGTGCGTATTCGCTCGTCCGGTTTGTGTTCATTAAAATTCATGAAAAGTCAATTAGCCGATTAATCATGGCGCGCGCTCCTTTAGGATGCAAGGATTACCTATCCTTGCTCTTCCCGATTAAATGCGGTATTATATCGTACCAAATGCGCGTGCAATTCTCGATTCTCGCTGGCGCTATCGCGTGTGCATATCGCATCTCTCTTTCTCTCTCTCTCTCTCTCTCTCTCTCTCTTTCTGTTCTCTTCTCCATTATATACGTCAGTGATTTAAACGGACGGACTATTCGTAGTCGTCACGATAGAATTTATTATATAATAACGTATCGTGCGATTAAATCATACGGCACGTTACAATGTTGATGAGCTCGGATTTCGCTTGAAATGTTTCGATCCGTGTTGAATTTCGATAATCAACACGTGATACTTTCGGGAAACACAGCGCATATAATATTATCTCATCTCCGCGTCTGCCGCTCTCAGATTATTAATTAGGTAATAAAATACATCGGTTTCATGTAGCATTTTGCAAAAAAAATATCTCATTGCATTCAGCTTCCGAATAAAAATCCACGTAGTTTATTGTATTTTTTTATTTGGAGCGAGAGAGAGAGAGAAAGAGAGGGGTTTGTGAGAAGTTTTTTACTTTGAGGAACGTACGTGACGTCGCGTATTATAACATGTTTTTTCTGGCTCGACATTTCTCATTGGTTTTTCTTCGCACCATTAATAAGATATCGACCTGGATTTGTGCCGTTTAAAATGACCCGTTCCACTCCGCAACAATCTCGAGTTGTCCGTGTTCAGTAGCCATGAAGGCACCGGTTGTGGAAGGGACCTTGTTTGGTTTTTAATCTTTAAGCTATACCTACGGTTTCGCATTACTGATGATATTCATATATACATAAGGCTATATATACATATATATATATATATATATATATATATATATATATATTTATATATACACACACACACACACATACACACATCGAATGCCACCGGCAATAACAACCATGTTCTTTCCGACCGATGCGCGCGATGATGCAAGCAAGCACTTCTCTCGAAGGTTCTGACGAGAACAATCAACACTCGTTTGCATCTGATTGAAACACCGTAATTTCAAAAGCGTTCGTTTCGCAAAATTATTATTATTATTTTAATTAGTATTTCGCTTTCTAATAATAATAATAATAATTTTACGTCCTACAATAAAACTAGAAAGTTACCTGTGGTTGCTCGTTTTATTTTCAAATATAAGAATAAGATAGTTTTGCTCTCTTTTTTTTTTTTTTTTTTTTTTTTTTTTTTTTTTTTTTTTTTTTTTTTTTTTTTGTAAAAACACAGTGCACGGTAAAACTATGTGGAACGCGAGATTACACGCTTCTAATTCCATACTGAAAAGATATTTTATATATCCGTGCGTATATACGTTTTCTAAACTATTGCTCGTTGTACACACGCGCGTGCGCGCGCACGCACGCACGCACACATTTACACACTGCGGTCACGGGTCTGTGTGTCTTACATATCTAATAATTTAATACCGCATATATACTCTTTTCGCTCGCCTCGACGAAGACGCATTACGCCGCTTGGTTCGAGATCACGCCGCGAGATTTCTCCTTGGCCATCAAGATCGTATTCCGCCTTCTATCACGCGCATCTATCTCGGCCTTCTGGCCGAGGAGGTAGCCTCGTTTCCGTCTCGTCTCTCCTCGCCGCGCGTAATACTATTATCTGTCTCTCACTTGTTATGCCGCTAACGTTCGACCGGCATAACAGAATCAACGTTGCATTTAGGGTACGTTTGGATCGGTCAACGTCTTCGTGCGTACGCGCGCGTCCGAAGGACTCTCGCGGAATAATCAATGACGATTAGGTATAACGGTATTGTGATACAATTGCGTCAAATTGGGGAAAATCTCGTTGCAAAGAGAGATAGATAGATAGATGGATGGAGAAAATCATCTTCATTTTACGGAAACAAAAGAGACATTACAATAATGACGCGCTCATTTCTTGCACCCGCGATGCATCACGCCTTTGTGTGCGTTTATATCACCGTCTCTCTTATTATGCCGTTCGCGAGCGTTCGGAATTAATGTTGCATTCATGAAGATGGGTCATCGTCTCGCCGAATCGTGCGGATCGACAAACGTTTCGGATGATGATCGAATTTCTTGCCTCGCGACAAAACTCATTGACATTCGAAACGCTTGTGTGTACGAGGAGCGATTGATAAGTATCCGAAACGACGCGCAGATACGACGACAGTAGTATCACATTGTCGCCGACAAGTCTCGTCTCTCCTTCGGAAGAACAAATGTGTCATCTATTTACGCGCGTCGTTTTCGGATACTATCTCATTAATCCGCGAAGCGCGGATTATTCCCGCGCAATTAATTCTTCGGAACTTCGAAAATTTTCTATTCCCTTAATTTCGATGATAGATTTTTTTTTTGTTTTCATAATTTTTGTTTTTCACGTGCGTCGAATTGTCCGGGAACGTACGATTTTCTCACAGGCTTCTCACTTGCGATTCGAAGCGTTTTGTGTGCGAAATATATACATATATATATATATAGTGTAATTGTTTCTACTTGAAAAAAATTTCCTCCGAAGAGAAACTTCGCGCACGGAACGCGGGTACTAAAGTTCCCTTTTAGCCAGGAGAACCCTTTCGGTTTTTTTTTTTTTCTTAGATACCGCCGTGTGTGCGAAACCGGGCAACCATAAAATTACCGGAGATCCCCCGCGCGACGAGAAAAAAAAGCTCGGTGGGCGCTTTTGCCGGAGCAAGGTGCTTTTTCGCTATTCTTCCGAATCGTCGAATGTTATCGGTATTTTCTTGCGTGTCACGAGCCCGTAAAAGAGCGCCCCCCCCCCGACTCGACGGTGACGGCGCTTTTGCGATTCTTGTGCGCGCTAACCGCCATCGCGGGAAGCACCGCGTCGTTATGATCGCGCGAGCTCTTTTTTGTTTTTTTTTTTTTCCCGCTTATCGCACACACTGCGTGTTTATCGTCGTGCGATCGATCTCGCGTCCTCCTCCGATAAGGCCCGGCCACGGTCATATTTGCTTTGTCGCGTGTTGGCATTATCAGATGAATTTCGAAGATGTGCACGCGCAATCGTGCGCAATCACTGTGCTTATGATATACTCGGTATATCAGAGTCAAGTACTTTCTCTACGGGAAACTCTTATTTCGAGAAACAAGCAGTATAGTTATGCTTTCGCATTAGCATGATGTGTAAGTGTCGTCGAAAAAAAAAAAGAAGAAAAAAAGAAACAAATGATTGTGCATGGATTGCAGATGACACGCCATCGTATCAGGCACTGCCTTTCTTTGCGTTCTTAGCATTCTGTGCATGTTGGTGCCAGGCGACCCTTCCCCCTCCCCTCCCAGAACACGCTAGTTCGAAAATATAATTCCGATGATGATCCGTTTTCACGTGGATCATTTTTTTTGTTTTGTTGTACGTCGAGTTGTCAAACGCGCTGACTGGACGCTTTTTTTTCTTTGCGAGGAACGTTGCGCGAAAAGTAGCCGCGATTTCGGATGTGTTCTGCGGATTTTTGAAATTTCGACGACGACGACGACGACGACGACGACGACGACGACGACGACGACCGTGACAAATGTCGCAATACATAATTCAAAAGCGAGGAAGAAAGAGCACGAGAAGAAACAATAAAAAAATCGTATGACGTATCGAGTTCTTGCGCATATATGATTTAGATACGAAATTTTCCGAAACGAAATCGATTCTGGTTCTCGATGCGAAGACCATGTTTCACGTCGATCAAGAAAAAAAGCGCGACGACTCGTGAAATTATACAGCGGAGAAGAAAAAAAAAGAGAAAAGAAAAACCTCCGTTTCATTTCTGTACTAACTACGTGCTGCTCATCATTCAGGTTAATCCCACATCTGTGACGTGAGCATTGCGTCCGGCTCGTAAACAAGCGGTCATTACCGAAGAGACAATTTTGTCCGAACGCGTGTGCGTGTGCGTGCGCGCGCGCGTTGTGTTGTGTTGGATCGCGACGATCGATCGAGTCGTAAAACACGCGCTCTTTGGGCCGTGCGCGAAATAAATATCGCGCGCGAAATTACGACGCGATATATTATTCCAGCGCGTTAATCCGCTTCTGTTTCGTTTCGCGTGTAATTCGCTTAAAGCGAATCGAGCAGAGCGCGCGCGCGCGCGATCACTTTATCGCCTCGCACGTCGTCGTTCTTCTCGCGCGTCGTTCGCCGCCCTGACCATCCTTATATCACTGAAAGACAAAGTATGTACCGGTATATATATCGCGAATGCACGGCGCGACGCGAACACGCCGGTAGCTCGACGACGGTCCGTGGCATTAATAATTCATACGCGCCCCATACGAGGAGGAGGTAGTGGAAGGGTTTAGGCTTCTGGACGTTTATAAATATTTAGATCGCCACGGAGATCGGGGAACCGAGCCAAAAAGACGGGAAGACGAGAGAGGTAAAAGAGAAGAGAGGTCGCGCGCGCGCGCGCGCGCAACGACAAGAGAGAGAGAGAGAGAGAAAGAAAAAGAAAGAGAGAAAAAGACGGAGAGAGATATGTGGACCAAAGTCAAGAGAGGATTATTTAGGATTATTTCCCGTGAAACTGAATGGAAGTCACGCAATAACATAGTAAACACACACGGACTCTCTGTGTCCGAGACCTAGGAGCTCGGCTTTCGTCCGAGAGGCAAATTAGAGTGCGTTTAAGTGAAAATATCGAGCATATACGCGCGCGTCTCTCTTTCTCTCTCTCTTTCTCAGTTTTCCGTAAAAGGTTTTCATTAAATATCGCATTATAACGTTCACTTTACTCGCCGAGCGAGATCATGTCTGCGGTTTTGCGCTACCTACTAACATTACACGTTGAACACGCCGTCCCGTCCACCCCTTTTGGTTGGAGCTTCCTGTTAATTTTCGCGAACCAACCGACGACGCGTATCCGGCAAACAAATGCGCTTGTTATTCACTCGGCGCGGTACGACTGAAAAAAAAGAAAAGAAAAAACGATTAAGTCGTTCTCCGCCGTTTTCAGAAAAACGCGCGACGAAAAATTCACTTATTTATTATTATCATTTCTTGCAGGTTTTTTGTAAAACTCTTCTACGAAGGTGATATTATTACGCGTTCTCTCTCTCTCTCTTGTTCTCTGAAATTGCTTTTTATACGCCGCGCCAAAATTACAACTCGCGCGAATATTATTATGATTAAAGCAGAGGTGGCCAAAGGTGGCCGAACTGGTTCTGAGTATTACCTTGTTCGATCATTTCCTTGATTATACGAAGTTGTGTCGGTGGTGTCAATTAAATCGTTCCGTATTTTATTACAAATTGCGCGCGCATATTTTTTCATAATCGTTTAAAAACGTGCTTCCGAAGCTCAACCGTATGTACGGCTTTGTGCACTTCACTTAAGTCGATAAATAGATTAAATGGAATTAAGTCGTCTTCAAAAATCAATAACAACTTCGAGACTTCTTAATCTCTCTCTCTCTCTCTCTCTTTGTTTTTGCTCATGGTCTAGCAAAAGGTATTAATATATATCCGGCATTTGTGTGTATAAAATTCTTCGTTCTTTTGCGCGTCTCTCGTGCGATATACGTATAAATTAATTAGTTTTTTTTTTATAATTTAGTAGTTTTAAAATTATTGCAAGTATTTAATTTAACTTTGCAATTATTGAAAATTTCAAACTTACAATTTATTGCAAGTAAAAAACTACAATTATTGCTTAAGTTTTAGTATAAACTTGCAATTAACTTGTAATGTAATTAAAACTCTTACAATTAATTAGAAATCAGAAACTTGCAGTTCCTTCGTTTGTAACAAATTGTATTATTTCACGTGTATCCGGAAATCATAGCCTTGCACCGTACATTTGTCGCGAAAGTCTTGTGATTCCCGTTCGCGATATTACAGTACCAAGGAAGGTATATAATCAAGCGTTGTTGATAAAGGTATAATCAAGCGGTCGGCAAAAGTGCAGCGCTAATATCAAAAAACCTAAATGCAAACTGTTACTGTGTATAGAGTTACACTTTTGGCCTAAGTGTTACTGCGATATCGCCATTAATCATTCCTGCAGTGGGCTCGCATAAATCACACAAGTGTGATATATAGGCGAAACTTTTGAAACACACTCCGTCATCCGGTCGTATTATCGCATGACCGTAACCGTAACGCATCGCCGGTCTGTTTATATTGATTCGATAATGAACTCTCGTTGAATCAATTACCGGTGCAATATAATTAAAAAAATAAAAAAAATAAAAAAATAAAAAAAAAATAAAAAATAAAAAACTAAAACGGAACTTTGAAACGAGAGCGAGTTTTCGTTCGAGTTTCATATGTGTGTGTGTGTGTGTGTGAGAGAGAGAGAGAGAGACAGAGAGAGAGAGAGAGACAGAGAGAGAGAGAGACTGAATTTATACAGGCGCGTTTCGCAAAAACCGTTTTCTCTCTCCGTAAAAATACACGGTGGAAAAACGCGCGTCGAGGCGTTTTTATAACTCGTCTCGGAGTCCTTTTCCACAACGCGCTTACGCAATAAGAAAATGCGCGTATATATGAAATAAACGCGCGTACACAGGTTATATACGTAAGTTTACGTAATCGCGTGTCGTGAGACTCTCCTGAAATTGAATTTCTTCCTCGCTCTTTTGCGGTTTTACTTATTAACAATATATCTTTTACATAAATATGTATCTTTTATATCTTTTTTTTTTCTTTCTCTCTTTTCTCCCCCTCTCCTCTCTCTCTCGCATTATTAATATTGCGCTGACTCGCTGATACATTGTTGTCGCGTATATTGATTCTCTTTTTCTACAGTGAAAGTTGCATCCTTCTTTATTCGCCTCAATATTTCAGCTTCTCGTGATCCTCCGATAAATTGCTACCCTGACGTGACCTTTCTTATTTCCTGACCTCGGAACCTTGACCCAGGGGTCTCTCTCTCTCTCTTTCTTCTCTCTCTTTCCCTCTCTCTCTCTCTCTCTTTCTCTCCCACGACAATCGATCAATCAAATCGCGGACCACCCCACGATACGTTGCGAGAGCACCGTAATATTGATTAATCACGCAATTTATTGGCAAACCGCGGCAATTAATTAATAATACCCTTATCTTTGACTTTCATCACGACTTGGAGGATTATTCACACCCGATACACGAGAGACTTAGGACGCAGCTTCCCTCTGTCTGTTACGTACAAACAAACTCCAGCTGATTGTTCTGAATCGTCGAACGTTAGTCAGCAATATCCTAAGCAGAGAACAGAGTTTACAAGTCCGTAACGTTAACAAAAAGCACCGTTAACGGAAAGTAGCTTGTTACTTTCTTTAGATTTCAATGCACATTTTGTGTGTGTGTGTGTGTGTGTACGTTTGTGTGTAGAATGGAGCGTATTACGTAATTTGTTTCGACAATTCCTCGTGCTTCTGCACACTGTAAATTAAATCGGTGACGAAATTAATCCACAATTTAATCGGATTGCGAAGGATTCGAGGAATTGTACAACGTGATGTATCGCACCGTGATTTCCTACTTCTCGAAGGTTCGAAAGAAGCTGCGAACTCCGACCCGTTGCGTAACGCGCCCCGTAACGACCGAACGATAATCCGTCGATTATTGACGCGCGCGAAAAGTGTTTCCCTATTTAAAAGTGGCTTCTCACACACATGTCCGCTATAACGTATTATTGCATTTATCTGGCTTTAAGAACCGGAGTGTAAAAAGATCGATCGATGCGGGGCGGGGGGGGGAGGGGAAGGGAGGCGCGCGTTAGGTGGCGGCGGAGATTGAAGTTCAATACGATAAAATCACTCGCGGCGAAATGTAGCGCTCTCTTTCGCGCCACGTCATAATCTGTCGTTTTGCTCGCGCGTAGTTTCATTTCCTCCTTTCCTGATCGATGTCGATCATTTCGCCTTAATGCCACGGTACTTTCCGAGTTTTACGCTATTACATCCATTTTATGGAAGGAAAGAATCTGCCGCGGTAGCGAAGAGAGAGAGAGAGAGAAAAAAAAGAGAAAATGATTTCTATGAAGAAAACGCGTTTTTTTTTTTTTTATCTTTCCTGCGTACAAAGTATTTTAAAATGCATTTTCCGTAATTTATTTCAATCCTTCTTTCTTCTTCTGTTTTCAGGTACTTCGCGGAATACTAGATCGAAAGGGCTCGTGTGGAGTAGATCACGCGCGCGAATTTTCGTACACGCGCGCGCGCACACACGCGGAAAATTCGGTGAAAAACCGGTAACGATGTAAAAAAAAAAAAAAAAAGAAAAAAACAACGCGAGTCGAGATCGGTGATTGCGCTGGTTAACGTTGACACGCGAGATAGAGAGAAAGTCGTGTGATAGAAACCGCGGGAAAGATAAAGAGAAACGAGAGAAAAATAGCCGAGGGGAAAAAGAAGAAGAAAGAAGAGGAAAGGGCGACGGTGATCGATCGGATCCGAGTAAGTTAAAGCGTTCTGCCGATCGATCGGTTCCCTCCGCGTTCGTTAAAGATTCCTCTCCTACTTCTCCCCCCCCCCTCCCTCCCTCTACACCCGCTCTCTCCTTGTCGAACTCGCATCTCGATAGATCGCCTCGACCGACGGCGCGGCCGACGCCTTCTGCCTACTTTCTATCGCCCTGAAAACGTGTATATCCCCCCGAAGTGCGGGGCACAGAGAGCTCCGGTAAAATCCTCCTAGAGAAACAAGTTTTACGACCGATTCTCTCACGGCGAAACGCGACGAAACGAGCGTAATTACCGCGTGGATAGCGCGCGCGCACCAGCGATCTACTCTCGCGCGCCGCCTTCCCTCTTTTTTTCTTTCTCCCCTCCGCCTCCTCCCCGTCGTCCTCTTTCTTTCCTCGCCTCTGCGCTGGGGGAGAGGAACTACAGAGCCTTTGGGAAAGAAAAAAAAAAAAAAAAACAGGAACGCCGGGAGTGCCGTTTAATCACGGCCGGCGAACAATCGATCGAACCGCGGATGATCGATTCGACGAAAACGCATTCGATCGAGAAAGATTATCGGTTTTGTTTCTCGTAGGCGCGAGGGAAATAGAGAGGAAAAATTCGGTGCGATTTGCGAAGCAACACGCTTGGATGTACGATTGTAAAGTTGTAAAAAAAAAAAAAAAGAAAAAAAAGAAGTAACGAAATAAAATAAATTCGCGTTGCAAAATTTGTTTTCCGAAAAGAATAAAGGGCACGAAATTTGTCGACGACAAAAAAACGAGCGGTTGTACTTTTTCTTACAGCGCCGGCAATAGTTCGCGGATTCTCTTCGCGACGAAAGAAGATCGGGAAAGAAGCGACGAAGGTGTCGTCGTCTTCCCGCGAAGAAGGGGAATTGGAAAGAAGAAAAATAGAGATATTCCCTCGGTCCATCGCGCACTGTTTATCCTGGGAATCGAGCCGAGCGCGCGAGCGTCTCGATACTCCGTGCGATTGCTCCGTGGAGAGAGAGCGAGAGAGAGAGAGAGAGAGAGAGACGAAGAAAACACGGGAGGAAGGATCCTGGGTAGGATCGGACGGAAGGAAAACAACGTGCGCGGCGATACAGGAAGTAGGATATGTACCGAGAGCCGAACAATTCGTCGGGCAGCGGCGCCTCCACCAAGGGCGACGAAGTCGAGCTCGTCAGTAGATTCCTGGCGCCGCTCTGCGCCAGGGACGAGGCGGCCAGGAACATCGCCCTGGCTGCGGCCAGAAACACCGTCGAGGGATGGCTGGGCGGCGTCGGTAGTCCAAGTCACTGGGAGGACAACGCCGACGTCGAGGATATCAAGACCGGGAAACTCTCCAGTCAAGACGGAAGGTGAATTTTTAAAAGCACATTTTATCTGTAAAAAAAACAAAAACAAAAAAAAAAAAAAAAAATTTTAATACGACAAAATGCATTTTGTTGACATTTGTGAGCGCGGTGTTTTTGATCGGGATGAAATCAATCGAAATCGAGCAAGTAAAATCCGCGGAAATAAAACACACGCCGCTTTGCAGTTATCTATATATTAACCTACTTTGTGGCCGTTAACTAATATTGCGTGATACATTTTATCATGCCATTTTATCCCCTTGGTTAAATAAATATACGAGCGCGCACCGCGTAGGGAATGTTAAAATTATAATTTATTGAATATAACCTTGTTTGCGTCGGATATCCATTAGCCGAGTCATTAATTAACGAATTGATCAATTAACGATTATGAAATAACAAATAATGTATGCGGGCGCATCCCCCGTGTAACTAAATATATTTCCTAAAATAATCTCGTATCGTGTATCATAATGCCGATTCGAGCAGACGTATTTAATCGACGCAAACATTTCGTTCCGTGCTTCTCCCGCTCAAATTATTGGTTCGCGGGGATTTAATATCAGCGCCGAGTCACGCAAACACACACACGTTAAAACTCCCGACGCGAATATGCGTTACTTAAATAATCACGAGCGGTTCATTAAAATTGCGCACGTTATGGGGATTAATAATAAATGTGGGAGCGAAATTACATTTAATCGTTTTAGCGAGCGAGAAACGATTTTTAGTTTCCACGTTCACCAAAAAGCCTCAGATAAGTTTTTTTTTTTTTGTTATTGTCGATATGTAATTGAGAAGAAGATAAAAATTAGAGATACGTTGAGAGAAAATCGCGGTGAGTTCGCGGTGAGAAAAGAAATAAATAGCAGTCATTGTGTTTCGACAAGTTTGTATCACACGCGCGGTGGTGCATCGATTGATACAAGAGTTGTTTTTTTTATTTTCGTGAAAATATAAAGCCGCGATTACCGAATTTTTCTTCGAAGTAATGTTTATATATTTATGACGAGGCCGTTACACGTAAATAATTGCTGCTGTTTACACGTGTCTCGGTGAAAAGTTAAACGTTTTCGCGAAAATTGACAAACCCGTTATCGACCATTAATCGATAATTCGTGTTTGTTGGGCGAAGATACGACATGAGCGTGGAACGATCGCCGACGAGGTCGTCGCCGAGGAACGTTAATCAGCACCAGCTGATACAGGACACGTTCCGAACGGAAGGCTTCTTCCCGCAGAGCGTCAACGACAACAGTTCGGCGCTGTTTCTAGATGAGAACAATTCCGAGTGCTCGTTCGACTGCGTGGACGGTCGGCTCCTGAACGAGAGGCGATTCCGCGAACGTTACGTCAGCAGCGACGGCGTCGAGAGCTGCAGGTCCGGCCACTCGACGTCTTCGGATGAGGGCAGTAAGAGGACGACGGAGGGTAGGTGCCCGCGCTTCGGCTCGAGCTGCGACAGCGAGCGGAAGTATCATCCCGGCTCGTCCTCGAGCGACAGGTCGACCAGCGACGAGTACTGCGCCGGCAGGACGAAGAACAATTACGTGAAGGTGAAAGGCGCCAAGCAGAAACAGTTGGAGGATGACGAGATCGACGCGGACACCCGTGTGTACGGTAAAAGTCCAAAGTTCGACGACAACTTGAGCGGTCTCGCGTCCTACGACTGCCGAAATCTGAATCGCCGAGCCAAGATCGCCGGCGGCGACCTGCTGACGCACGAGCAACGCCGATATTACGACGGCGCCGCCGACGACGACGTGTCCTTCAACGAGAGCGAAGCTGCGCGTAGCGACGGGGTTGTCTTCAACACTCTTGACGGCTTCGAGAACGAGAACGAAACGTCTCCCTATGGCCAGGACATGAATTTGGAGAGTCGCGAGTCTACGGCGGTCTACGAGGACGCGTCGGAAGACGGTCGTCGGACGCAGCAGGATTATCTGCGCAAGAACGACGAAAGAAAGTTCAGCGCCGGTCAGATCAAAAGGCCGCTCTCTCAAGACGAGGACGTGTCTGCGAAAAGCGGCAGAGTACTCGAAAGTCCGGAAGTCACGCCCGGCGACGTCGGCAGGATGTTGAATCTGGGCAACGCGCTGGACGGACCGAGACAGGCGCAGGCCAACAAGTATCTCAGCCTGGTGACGTTGCATCTGCCGGTTATTCTCAGGCTCAGCGTCAACTGTCCTTTCCAGAACGTGAGGATCAAGTGCGCGGAGATTCTCCAGATGGTCAAGGTAAGCGAAACACTCTCGTTCAATTTGTTTCGAGAAATCTCTTTTGGGTTCAGGCCAGACTGAATAAATAATATCGTTCGCGAGTTTAAATAAAATCTGCGTTATAACGTCCGTTTGGTGACTGTATCTATATAAACTCAGAATTCAGAGATAAAAATAGTTGACGTCATCGCGCGCGATCGTTTTTAGCTTCATTATTTTTCATAATTTGTTTCTCTCTTTTATAACGAACCAATTTAATCTCTTTCTTTCTAATTGTGAAAATAATCAATTAATTAACTGACGCGCGCGGAGACAAAAGAAATCTCGTTCCCGTCCGTCAAGAGGTGTGGCAAAGGAAGTTGCGAATAAAAAAAAGGAAAGAAAAAACCTCTTATCAGCGCGTTGTTGTCCGTGGTTATCTGTTCTTGTGAACGAGAATTAAATATCGCACTGTGTGCTGTTTGTTGAGTCAGAGAGAGAGAGAGAGAGAGAGAGAGAGAGAGACGTGCGCAAGAGACATTTCGACATTCCGGAAGAAAAAAAAAAAAATCCTGGCGAAACGACCGATGCGAGAGAGAGATAACGGAATAGCCTAGATGCGGTCGCGTTAAAGTTCTCTCGCTCGCGAAATCTCGAGGGAGAACAGATGTTAACGCGAACTTCACACTCTCTCGCAAAACACAATTCGGTCGAAAATTCTTTCGCAACGCCACCGCCGCTCGCAAGTTTTGCATTCGTCCAAATATTCCGCGAACGTGCATCAAGTTTATCGGGCAACGCGGGACGCGGAGTTGAAAACATTATGTAGTTGGCAAATACGGAGAGGCACACGCCAATATGCGGAATGTTTCAGAAATGTTTATCTCGCTCGGCGAATTAATTCGTTTTAACAAATTTTAACCTCGCGAAAGTTCACAACTAGCAGATATATTAAAGGTCAATACTAGCCAATGTGCTGAATGTATACGCGCAGATATAAAACTTTTAAACGTGTAAATTGCTTATTTTTTAACTTATAGTGTATATAAATACACTAATTAGAAATTCGAATTGATTTTAATTAAAAACAAAATATTCTAAGGATGTGCGATAACTAATGTCTTCAATATTTTTAAATTATCTATTTTATTTTCCTATGAAATTCAAAACAAAAAAATTAAAATTGAATACAAAATCCATTTGTAAATCTTCAAGTGTGTTAAATAAAATTGACTTTTAACTATCTGCTAGTTGTAAGCCGGTTTTAATTTTCTGATGTCAAAGTACGTGGTTTTTGTCATAAAAAAAATAAACAAGATTGTTGTCTAATCTCTGTGAATTATGAAACAAGTATTAAAGTACATAACAACAAAGTTGAGCGCGATTGAATTTGATTGCGACTAAAATAAAATTTCCGCTAAAATTCGAAATTAAATCCGAGGATCGTCATTGAATCGCGCAATTTTTGGCGCAATCTTTTATTTTCTTCCAAAATTTTTCGCGGTGCCCGCGTGTGACCAGACGAGGCGGGGGGGGAGGGGGACAGAGGGGGATGAGAGTGCAATAATTCTGAGACGCGCGCTGTACACATTCCGCCGCGGCGGAATTGAGATTGTCCAGAATATTTCAAGCTTTATCTCTCCAGCTTTGCGGCAATTTATCCAAGTTCTTTACGAAGAGTAACTGCCCGAGCGCGATTCTTACGCTACCGCGACTTTGTATCTCCGTTCTTAATGCGCCGCTGCTTTATGGCCCTTCTAATAAATAAACTACTACCAAGATTCACGTTGCAAAATCTCGCGGCAGAAATTTCGCGCGTTTTGCGCAATCCTCCGTAGCGGTCGCTGTTAAAACTTTTACAGTACCGCTAGATCCTCTTTTTTTTATTTTGTTCAAAAAGAAAGATAAAAGTTTTTAATAATTCACGTGTCACCGTAACTGTTACAAAAGATTTGTATCAAAATAATAATAACGAAAAATTGTGTGAAAGTGAACTTTGCACACCTTACATATCAATTCGAACATTTGTAACCGCGTGTCAACGGTCAGAATCAAATAACAACAACGAGCGTCAAAACATTGCGGTGTTTCCAAAGGTCTTCGAAAGTTTATATACACAGAAATAAATTAATAAGAACAAGAAATGTGTATACACGGCTGTTGGGTCAATTTGTTTTTTTGATTATAATTGAAGTTGTTGTCGTTATTATTATTATTATTATTATTATTATTATTATTAGTACTCCCGTGGTGTCTTGCAAATTTGTAAACAGACTCGGTTCGAGTTTTGGACGATAATGAAAAACGAAACGAGCTCTGCTCCCCCTCTCGGAAAATTGAGTGCGTGGGAATATAATTCAGTGAAAAGATATTCTTATGCATAAAAGATAAACCGGATAGAGAGAAGAGAGTATAACCGACGGCTATATTAATGGACTTGTTTTGACTGGCTATTTGGGGAGGCGTTTGAACTGCAATCTAAAAATAACCTCCTCTATACCTAGGTAGTTCGCGCGTTAAAGCTACTTTGGCCGATCGTCGAAGTCGTTTTTCTTTTTCCTTCTGAATTCTACGACGGTCATTAATCTTATTACGGCAGCGGTTAATCTTTTCGCGAAGATCGCGGCGAATTGGTCCGCGTCTCTTTCGCGTCGGAAAAAAAAAAAAAAAAAAAAAAAAGACGGATTGCCATTCGAGAGAAACACCTTTAATCAATACAATCAC
>NW_018020591.1:559286-593664 GCF_002006095.1 Pseudomyrmex gracilis | reverse complement strand
AAAAAAAAAAAAAAAAAAAAAACGAAATGAATCGCACATTTACATCCCGTAAAATATATCGCAATTGCGAAAACGAGACAAAAATAGAAACGGTGCGGATTCAAAGTGTCTAAATAAAGAGAAAAAGAAAACAAACACACACCCGTCTTAGACCCCCTCCCGGCAACTTCGTAGTATTTCAGTGTCATTCTCTTTTCTTCGGTCTTCTTTCTTCACGCCCGCGCAAGGACACCGCGTGTAAAGTAAACTCGGACGTTTGTCTTTGAGCGATGAAAGTGGATCGTAAAAATAATGGTCTGTCTTTGAAAATTCTCGGGATCAAAGTTACGCACTATTGATTTAAAAATATCTTCGTGAGAACGACGCTTGTGTGTGTCATTCAATTTTGTAAGAGAGAAAGAAGAAGAACAAAAAAAAAAAAACAATCTATTGATAACTTATTCTCGACGTAAATTGAAAAAAACAATCGTGTGTCTCTCTCGCGTAAATTGCACTCGACGAAAGAAAAAATAAGATGGGTGAATTTGCGAGAAAATTACAAGATAAATTAAGCAACGTGCGATGGACACACGTTTTCGTCGTTGTATTGGCAAGGGCGAGGGAGAAAAAGAAAAAAGTGAATTGCGTGGCGCGTTGTAGAAATGTGAATTCGCGCTGTTTCGGCCGACGGTTATACTCGCCGATATTGTCACACTCGAGGCCGATCGATACAACTTGTGTGTAAAGCTTTATACATAGTGTAGAACGGTTTTCAGACACGAAGCCGACAGAAAGTCAGGAAAAGGAGACTATACGTAAAACACAGCGTATCGTATCGCGATACCGATAATCGTGTATAAATTTGCTAGATAATTTTTCTATTTTTACGTGCAATTGAATTGCATTGGGAAACAAACATTTTGCGATATATTTGCTGATGACGTGAGATATTAATTACGATAACATTGGACAAAAACAAACGTACATGAAACATACATGTTTTTTTTTTTTTTTTTTTTTTTTTTTTTTTTTTTGTATAAAATTCCAACACGATTATTTATTATTACATCATTTCTTCTTGATAATATTTGTTGAAGTCTATTAATTGTTTGGTCTACTAATATATTTACACATGATATACACCGTTTATTGCGTAAAATTAATAAAACTATTTTTGTTTAATGTAACAAAAAAATTTACTTGTTTTTTGCTTTTATAATTTAATATTTTTATACGTTTCACAATAAAAAGTCTGCTTTTATTTTTATCGCGACGCACAAAAATATTACTTAAAAATATTTTTCATTAATTATTACTAATTGTATATTTTTACGTAATATAACATAAAAAAAAAATTAAAAAAAAAATATACCGCCCAACGTGGGGCTCGAACCCACGACCCTGAGATTAAGAGTCTCATGCTCTACCGACTGAGCTAGCCGGGCGCTCGGGAGAGAGATCTCTTCTTTACGGTATTTCAAACGGACGTTACGCGCAGAGATGCAATACAATCAGAAATTGAAAAATTTTTTTTCTTTTTTTTTTGGTACAGGATAGAGGACTTCCAGTACCAGTACCGGCTTTCGACGGACCTAGTGCCTTCGTCCCTCTCTCGGAGGTAAGTAAAATTGCATGCTCGTTGCTTTTTTTTTTTTTACAGAAATTAATAACTCGTATCTATAACCAACAAGTATACGAGTCCACTCTCGTTTTCTCGAATTTTTTTAATTGAATTTCTAAAAAGAGACAAATGTAAAATCCGTCAAAATTCGACAGATGGAAAAAAATGACGTGCGATTAGCGGTAATGTACGTTACTTTTGAAAACAAAGCGTCTTCCTTTTTTTTTTTTTTTGCAGTTTTATCGCATCAACACGTATGTACTTTAAATGTTTTGCCATCGGTGGTATCATGCTATCTTATGCAAAAAACGAAATTTGCAATTCAATACCGAGTACAAAACAACACGCTGTGATGTAAATAAAAAAACAACCACGTACGCGATGTATTTGGCGTTGCAGTTTTAAATAATATTCAGAATATATAATCTCTCTCTCTCGGTTTTGTTGTCTCTGCAAGGACGATTTATCACACTCGTAAAGAGCGTTATTTATAATTGTTTCCGCGCGGTTAAATTTAGTTCGAAATATTTCGATACGCATATTTCTTGTTAGTTAATATCAAACGCGACTTTTTTCCCGCAACTGAACTGGAGGTGTGTGCGCGTCTCGTGAGAATATAAATTTATGAATCCGCGATCGGCGATGCGTTAAATAAACGTTCGGTTTTTTTTTTATTCTTACGTGTTTTATTTTCGTTTATTTTAAGAGATTCGTACGGATAACTGAATTATTATCGCTCGTGAGCGGTGCTGCAAAAAGTGGGACGTGAAAAACGAATCGGTTGACGTTACCGCGAAATCTGGGCCATCGCATTGGCGCCATCGTAGCGCTTGATGATTTTGCCAGCTGATTGGCAATGGTCGGTAAACGAGCCGGCTTTGACGATTGGTTCACGCTGTACCGAGTGTCGGAGCCAGTCTACGATTTCTTGTACCCCGATGATCTTTAATTTACTCTCATTAAGCGCCTACTCCGCTGTAGCTGTGATACGTTCTTGCACCATGTACATGAAGAGAACTACATTGCCGATTCAGTGGACAGAAAATTTTCTGCAAATATTTTTGAAATCTTTTGTCCGTAGTTGTGAAAAAATGATATGCAAAAGTTATATAATGAACGCTTGACAGAATATTTTATTCTTTTATGTTGAATTATGTAATTATGTAATTTTCTTTAACATTGTTCTACAGTTTTTAACAGAGCTAGAAATTGTTATATATTCAGTGAAATTGTTTGAGAGTGTATTAAACATAAATTCAATTTTTCAATATTTTTCTAAATTGCAAGTTTTGAAGTTCTATATTTTACATCAATACATGTATATCAAGAAACACACAGATAGGGATATTGATTGCTGCGGTGCTCGGTAGGTGGCGCCAATGATCAAGTTATCGCGCGCAGCTTCGGAGAGCGTAATTAGCAACGAGTAATTGTCACTGTTCGACACAATCGCGGCATTTTAGTGTATTGCTGATTCGATCGGAAATGTTGAAGAAATTTTTAAAATTTTTTAAAAGTCACGTACGGAAGAATTTGTACTTTTTTAAATAATTCGACAAAAAAAATTTAAATTAACTGTCTATCAATTGTGAATTATCACATTGGTCAGTAATATCATTAATTGATAATATTATTTAATTGCTGTATAAATTTTAATGTATTTTAATTTTTTATAATATAAATGATCTATGTGCGTGAATCTCCGCCCGCATATCGCGTTAGAAAATCGCTCATGCAACGCACCGCACATACATTAATGAGAAACTCACTTTGCAGCGCGTTGCAATTTATGTTATGATTATTAATAAATTTATTGCAATATCTCTGTGAACTAAAAGTTATCGCGAGCCGGTGCGCGATCGTTATTATCGGGATAAAGTATTGCGTAATGCGGATCGGAATGGGGAATCTCGCGATTTTTGATTTATTTGTTTGCGCGTCACTATCGGATTTAATGCGCTCGGCTCGGATAAGATAATGATTCGCGCTGATTAATGCGCGCGTTTACGTAATGCACGAAAAAAAATGTACATGCTCGAATTATCGCATAAAACGTGTGTCGAATTAGCAATAATTATCCGCACGTGCAACGCAACGTGGATATCGGTTTGTTTTCTTGCCGCGTAGAGAGAAAAGATACTCTGTCGTAAATAAATAAATTTATCGTTATATACGCACAAATCGGACAGCTTTAAATTTTGAAAAATTTGAAAAATAAGTGTGAAATTAAATTTTCCACACAGGTCAAAGTATTGTTGTCAAAGTACATTTCATTACATAGTATTTATAAACAAATTTAAAAGTGTTGTTACGTGCAATTTGAAATGTGATCAAGAAGAGAGACTTTATTTATTATTATGTCACTGAAAGTGACATAATACGTAGTGTGCAAAAAGTGATTACAGTGTACTTTTCTTGAGCCGTGCGGCAAATCGCACAGGTAAGTGACAAAAGATTATATATAATTTTTCCTCAGATAAATCGTACACACGCGATCATTTTATTAAGGCAAAACAAAAAAATCGAATTGTTTTACATAAGAGTAACAACGACAGACAAAAAAAAATGTAGTTTTGCCTGTCTCTGTTATTCTCCACGTACATAAAAAAAAAGAAAAAAAAACAAAAACGTGCACGAGAGATGAAGCAAACAAGCTGGTTGAGACGGATGACGGCAAGGAATACGCTTTGAAATGATAGCGGTATTATATGTTATTCTCATATGTGTGGAATATTTCCCAGAAATATCATTTCAGAACAGCAGTCAGTTTTTTTTATTACGCGCGAGCATTACGTGTTACAAATGTTTTCCGAGTCGTGTAATCGTCGAGAGACACGCGAACGTTTTTCGCGACATATATATTTTTAGTACTTTAAATACTTTTTTAACACAAAAAGAAAAAAAAGAGAAAGAGATCTCTCGAGGGAAGAAAGGTGTGATGTATGGCTTATTGATTCTTCTGTCATCCTTACATTCTTCGGCGTTGCCGAACACGAAGTGACGATCGATCATCGGGAGAACTGAGATATCAACCGGTGATGTATCGCCGCGCACCCCGGTCGACGATTTTTATTATTTTTCCAGATCCGCGCGCAAGAGAGAATAAGAGAGAGAGAGAGAGAGAAAGATATCTTGTGTTACTGACACTCGATTCATTTGTCATGCGCGTAATATCACGGTCGCGCGATATTATCCTTGGATGCGGACATGAATAGATATTGCAGAAAGAAACCGCGCGTACGTTGGATTTATGCATGTATGTAAAAGGGGCGTAACCGCTTGCTACCGCGGAAGATAACTAACCTACCGCGATTCTAGATGGAAACGATATTATATGTGCGGAATATTATGAATTTTCTTCCCTCTTTATATGAAAGAGACATATTACGCTGTTATTTTTCACGTTTTCAAAAGGTAACGAATTACGCGCTTACACGTATCTCCGCTCTTTTTTTCGGGAGGGGGAATTTTTGTTTTTTTGTTTTTTTTTTTCTACTAAAGAAATATTATTACTCGCCGTTTTATATTCGCCGGCATTTTTTTATTGCGGCAGATTATTAGAGAAAATGTATTTTCTCTCTCTCTCGTACTACAATCGCGCCTCACATCCGCGCCGGTCAATTTCCACAAGATATTATCGAACGTTCTTGCCTCGCGATAGAGTTTTCCTTCAGACACATCGACAAATCGTGCGTGATAGCATCGAGAATAGCTCTCGAATAAACCAAGTTTCATCTTTATCCGGAAAATTGTACAGCGCGCAATCGTCGGAACGTTGTTTTGCGAAAATGAGATAAAAGCGACGGTCGCGCGCGCTTTGTAAGCGCCTTTCGGAGATCGATTCGCGCGCGGCATGTCGCCGAGGAGATACTCGAGGTTTTGAAGAAAAAAAAAAAAAGAAAACAAATTATCATAATAAAGCAGCACGTGGGAGGCGAGATAAAGACACGCGCGGGAATCTTGTTCGGGTCAATAAGATATTGTTCCTTGGGTCAAGCGAATCTCCGCTCATACGTGCCTCATACACGAGCTCCATTAGAGTCCGAATTGAATCTTCGATCTCATTTGTTCTTTTTTTCGCTTGGAAGCGATCTGTATATTGCACAATCAGCCGCTGATAACGCGCTTGTGGATGAACTATTGTGGACGACGCGGACGTTTCGTATTCTACTTCGAATCTACTGTTTCTCCGCATTTTTCTCGGAATTTAGAATTTAAATATGTGTTCGGAAAATCCCTCTTCCTTCCCCCCACCCGCGATGTTATTCTCGCATTATTGTCAGACGTCAAAGTCGAAGCACCTCTTCTTCTATCAACCGGAAATAAATTTGGACTTTGTATCATCACCTTTTCATTTCTACATTGTGATTTTTTTTCCCCCCCAGTAAAGTGATCAATATTAATTGCGTGGGATTTTGCGTTCGCTTAGTCCGAGTTTAAAGTCCGCCGCACACGAAGAGCGCTTCGCTGTGATGTAAGAGTTGCGACGCGGTTCATCGCGCTAATGACCTTGACTAACGCTTAAACTCGGTTGCACCGCCATTTCGATATCTCGCCGTGCGCGGTGTGTATCTAAAGTGACCAAAGATTTACTCGGGGTATTTAAGACCGGTTTAATTGGGACGGTTACCAATTCCGAGTGTTATCAGCGCCGAGTGTATTAAGATAAACAAAACCGATCGTTAATTTTCTTTCCTCATTATTTCGTATCCGTTAATCCGCACACAAACGATGTATTCATTAGAAATAAAAATAAACAAAATTTCGCGAAGAATTAAAAGATAACGTTACTTAGATAACATTGTTTAGATGATCTCAATAAAAGGGGGATACGTCGTGCCAAAAACCTGAGTATCACAGCAGCGGTTCACGTGCCAGGTTCGAAGTGGAATCCCGGTAGCGCGGTCTCTTAGCGAGCAGTTGGAAATCGGCACTCGATTCGTAAAGATTGTTCGCAATCGGCTAATAAATCGAGGATCGTTTCGCATCGGACATGTATTGTCGCTGATCGGCCGCCGTGACATTTTTTTGCGATTTGTTCGCGCGCGAGTGTGATTAATATAATTATTTAAATAAACTTCTTTCTATTTTTTTTTAGCGCGTGTCGTTTATTAAACTCTCTTACACAGCGAACGATCAGTTCATCAACATCTTCGATCTGTTTTCCGATTCTTCTTTTTTTTTTTTTTTTTGCGCGCGCGCGCGAAAATTGAGCGCACTAGTGTAAAAAACTACCGATCGTATTTACGGTCCCTTATCTGCTCCGTGTGACGTCATCTGTTACATCTATATATGATTATCTACGGGTCGTTGACATCCCGTTTGTCTTCTTTAACGTGCGTCAATTGCCGCTGGTGCTTGCGTGCGTTTTATCAATTCGACGTAATGGCTCCTATGAATAGAAGGTGGCAATTGCTTTAATTTCGCAGTCGGCGCGTTTTGAAAGATGTTCCAATAAGCGAGGAGACGCGACGGTCGCGACTGTCTATTATTGTTGTGCGAAAATTTATGTTTCCGCGCGCGAACAGTCGCGCTCGATTTAATTCGTTACAACGATGAAATTTCTACAAAAAAAAAAAAAAAAAAAAAAAAAAAATGTGTTTCCATCAAAAAAAGCAACAACTAATTGCGCGCTACAAATGCGTTTCCGAAAATGCAGCTTCCGATCGACGCGGTCCGCAGCAGAACCCCGGTATATGTGTCACGTGCGTCGCCGCTTAATTACGTTACACCTAGTTACGAAACCAATAAACCGTCGTCAAAGCAATTTCCATGGTAACGATGAAACGGCGCTGCGCGACATTCGAAACCGTACGTCTGATTTGCAACAACTGCAAATGACAAATCGAGCCTGAAATTACGGTTTATCATATATAAATTCGATGTAACTCGCGTCAGATGAGCACTTACGAAATTTTATCCTTTTTTTTTTTTTTTTTTTATTTTAATGTTTTTTTGTGAAAATTGCCGCGTACAAATTTTGCATGCTTTTTCTTTTACGACGCAAACTGACGTTTTTCGAGCTTTTTCTGGCTTGTAATTGTATTAAAAAAAAATATGTATATATAGATATATATATATATATTTTCTGTATACCCGTTGTGCGTGCAGCATCGTGGTGTATCAAAAGCGTAACGATGTTATAGGCCGTAAACGCAATTACATCGCACCGCGTTTATTGGAAGCTTTCCCGTCGCGCTGCGCGTTAATGACTCTCCCACCATTTTTCGCTCGCGACGATATCATTGAAGCAAAAATAGGATGCGCTCGCGAGCGCGAGGAGATAACGCGAAAAAAAAAAAAGACCGGGGAGGTCGATTGAATCGGCTAGATTTTTCACGTAAATCTGGCGCGCGCACCATTTAGCGCGCGCTTGTTTGGATATGCCTCTGCGCAAATATAAAATACCCCGGGAATGGAAATGATATCTCGGAAATATGTTTCGGCGAGCGAATTGAAAATGAGCGTTACACATTTTGGTGCAAGCTTCTCCGTTCGCAGAGGTAGAGAATGTTGTATTTCTCTGATGAAATGTGTGTCGACGTAATCGCGTTAATTCCACTCGCGGGGATTAGCTTCGAAATGAAGTTCGTTGTTGCGTCGGAGACAGATCTGCAGTTTGCGATCTCTGTCGTGAGAAAGAGAGAGCAAATTGCTAGAAGGTTATTTTGTTCTTGATTTTATTTCTGAATTTTATCTGTCGCAACGGAGCCAGTGCCTCGCGGAAGCGCTACTTAACGCTGACAAGTACATGTGCGAAAGTATGTCAAGAGAGAGAAATATAATTCAGAAACTCGCGCGCGCGCGAGCGGGTAAATATGTTTTTTTTTTCTTTTTTTTCTCGATACTCGAGACGATGTTTGATCTGCTTAGATCGTATCGCACTTATCGCGTGTGTGCTTTATCAAGTTTTAGCGGGGAAGAAGGATATTTGAGGATTCCATCGAGATTTATTACGTGCGCAAACTCTTTCGAGTGTCTTATCATCTTCGTGTCGATCATCTCTTCGCGTGAGACCTCCTCTTACTCCGTGTTGCTTTTTGAATTATTATTATCGCAAGAGGAATTATTCTAGTTTGTTGATTATTTATCTCGTCTTATCGTACGATTTAATTGTTGTGCGCTCTCTGTATCTCTCTCTCTCTCTTTACTGTCAAAGGTGACATACAACAATGATATCGACGCGATCACGGCCGTTTTCTCGTTCGGTTGTTCTTCTCTCATACGGATTTTTCCGCTGCAAAATAATTAGCTTTCGAAACAAACTCGCGAACGTTTGCAAAGAGCAGAAGCCACAAGATAGATATTGAACTGATATGGATTTGGTTTCGCAATCAATCCTCGGCTTTATGAACATTTCAAAAAAACTTCCAAGTTTTAACAGCAAACATTTTTAACGATTAAATCGGGGACTAAATATAGTGTCTGAGCGTTCTGGCAATTTAACGGAGCATTAATTTAATAACACACACACACACACATATACATACATACAGATTTCAGTGAGCGCAATTACACGGTTGTTTTACAGAGATATTTATTTCCTCGAATTGCGAGTCGCCGAGAGTATCATTGGTTTTCTTTGTCGAGTGTAGAGTTTCATTACTATCGACGTTTGCTTTTATACTTTCAGCGGGTGGTCGGCGACTCGAGCTAAAACACGAGTTCTCTTTATAGAACATAGCATTGTTCGAGCTCTGATTTCTGATTCCCGATGACAAACACAAGCGTCAGTTTACCGAAGAGACCCCCTCTCCGATTCGTCACTTGTCTTGATTATCTGTCTTAAAATATCAGCCGACAACTACACTTCGAGTAGCGCGTTTATCGCTCGAACGTGTGTAACGATTTGATAAATTTTTAACGTAGCGTACGGCTTATGAAGTAAAAAAAAAAACTCAATAATTAGCCTTTTAAAGACCCGTCAATTTTTTGATAGTTTTTTCACTGTGTGTCAATTAAAAGACTTTATAAAACGTTTGCCACACGTTTTAAAAATGAACTCTCCGTAACGTTAAATAAAAATGTAACCGTAGACAAAACATTGTTAGAGCAACTACTGGAAGAAATCAATACGTGCCAATTATTATCGGAAGGATGGCCGTAACCGAAGAAGTTCGATTGCGCTATTATCGCTCGAACATTATTTACATCGATCTTGTAACGTATTATTAATGTCAAACAAACTTTGCGAAAATTATTCACGATTATAATGTTTGAAAAATAAAGTTTCAAAAGAACGTGTCGAGAAGAAGATAAACTTCCGTTCGTTGGCGATAAACTCCGCGTCGCGACCAACGCGTGCGAGTTGGACGGAATATAAGAGCGCGTGTTTTCAAACATTCATTTGTTGATTAACAATAACGCGTTAAACCAATTCGAATGCAACAATTTGGTGTTTCTTGCAGATTTTCGTGTGTCTCGTGAAACTCGCATTTCAAGGAGAGTTTCAAGACGGCGCCGCAAGTATCTCTCCGTTGAATAGTTTCTCCCAAGTTTACAAATCAAGTTAGCTCGCTGAGAAATTTCTTCATATTACATCGGAGCGGTAATAGTTGCGAGAGAGAGAAAGAGAGAGAGAGAGAGAGAGAGAGAGAGAGAGCGCATACGTAGAAAGCAGATTAATCGTGCGTCAGAGCGCAAATTTGGGAAACGCGAGACTTGAAGAATGTGCGGGAGAAAAAGAATATATTTCAAATTTAGTTAAAATTAACATTTTTATATGTCTGAGAAAGAGAGAGAGAGAAACATGCATTGTTTTAATAAAAAAGTTACCTTCGATCACAAAACAAACAGGGGGGAAAGAAGAAAAGAGATAAACAATACGAGTTCTTACGCAAATAAAAAAAATAAAAAATAAAAAAAAACAGAAAATTTGAATAACATGCTGCTGTAAAATTACCGTTGTTATATAATTTCTGAACGAAATCGAGCTCAAAGCCGACGAGGAGTCGGCTCTTTAAAACACCGATATTCCGCTTCCACACTCAACTATACGTCAAACTCTTCTTCTTTTTCCTCGCTTATAAGTAATTTTTCTCGTTGAATTATACAACGCAACGCTTATCGCTCGGAAACGTTCATGAATACGGCGTCTTATCTTTAATAGCAAAAGTTGCATCGTTATTGCATATTTATGTGAAGATAAAGATATCCGACGCAAAGTGCATTTGCAAAACTAAAAAAAAAAAAAAATATTGTGATGGCGTTGAACGCCGCGACAATCTCGCCGGGACAAAGGACAGAGCTTTGTTTGCTTTTTATTATTATTACTATTATTATATTATTCATCTCTTGAAACATGCAATTGAATAAACCGCAAGATGTTTGTCTTCGACCTATTTGTCGGATAATATTATTTCAAAGTTGTTTACGTATTGAATATAGTTTTGAAAAATCACTGTTGCGAAAGAGCGTGCAATTCTCTCTCTCTCTCTCTCTCTCTCTCTCTTTGTTTTTTGTTTTATACTCTGTTCCCCGTTTCAAACAAATCTACCGTGTCGTGTATTAAATTGTTAATGTATTGGGGAGAGGGAGATAGAAACAAAGCGTCACGAACTCGCGAAGCTAAATAGAATCTATTCGACGATGATGCGGGAAGCCAAATACAGAGGAATGCGAAACAAGACGCAAACATCATTGCGTCGAATAATGCACTTTCTCATGCTTGTTTGGGTCTCAGTAGTAGTCTCGGCGCAGTATCCGTTTTAAATCAAACTCGAAGGCGGAAGGTTAGTGCGTAGTATATCTTCGAAGCAATCATATTTGTTCTCACGTCACCGATTGTGAATACCAAGTGGAAAAATTAGCGCTTTGAAAAAACATCAAACATCAAGTTTCCTCATTGTAAATTCATGATTTTTAAGTTGTTGAATAAACAAAAGAACGCGTCTCGTAACCAACTATGCTAAGTAAATGCAAAAATAACAGAAAACGTTTGTTGAGAAAAGTCAATTTGAATTCTCGATACTTCGACGTTTTAAAAATCAAAACAGCAAAGATAAGAATATTTGAGAGCGAAAGAGAGAGAGAGAGACGCGAAGATAAAAAAAATGTAGACAAACGTAATCGGTTCTCCGGTTCACGTGTGTACTTTAGACAAAATTTTATAAGAGAATCACAGAGTCTTACCTAATCTGTATATACAGTTAGAGATTTTAAAATTACGTTAAGATAGACCGGCTAGTGTGGTGGCTGCTAATCAGCTCCGTCGGCCGCGTCCAATTGCGAAGACGGGCGCACGTAGGCGCGCGCGCAGCCGGTTGTAGCCGAGTCGTGTCGTCTCCGCTCTCGCGACCTTCCATTCTTGTCCCGTCCGTCGTTGAGAAAGGAAGTGATACCGTGTGCGTTCTCTCTCTCTATCCATCTATCTATCTCTTTTTCTCTCTTCCTTCTTTCTCTCTTTCTCTGGCACAGAGAATATTAAAGTAACACACGACGACCGCGCGCACTCACACCGAAAATTTCTTTCCACGTGATCTCTCCGGATTTGCGCCACACGAACCCGCGTGTATTTGAAGTGCGTTGTCACGTTTTGTTGGCTGCTTCGTTCGCGAGTTCTCTCCGCATTAGAAGAGCTTCGATGTTAAGAAGGTTCTCACGTGCCGGGATTGCGTGCGACGCCGGAATATAATCAGGTAACGTTGGACAACAATTGCTCATTCGTTTCTATCGCGTTATATTTCCAGATAGATATCGCAAGGTCGAATATCGAAGGTTCGATACAACACGAGCTCGCATTTATTTTCGCGTCACTATCTGATGACGTTTGCCGGTGGAAATGGTAATTCTCATCTTTGTATTTATTTTTATTTTTATTGCGTGTTGACATTGTAGGCGCGATAAAATTTCTACGGAGAAATTTTCATTTTGATAATTTTATTCTTGATTATTGAATTAAAAAACGAACATTGTGTTTCGTGGTTTTTTTTTTTTTTTTTACATCTTCATTTAAACAGAGTTTTCGTACGAGTTTATTACATGAATTTTGTGGTTTTCGCGTTGAAAATAAACTGTGACAGTAATAAACAGTCGCTGCGCGATTGTCTCGAGCTCGTGTGTCTTTCCTTCATTAAGAACATTGTGCGCGTGTAGATATCAACGTTGACCGCGATATCGCGTTTTACCATACGGCGGTTGTAATACGCGCGTAAAATGATCTACGACAAAGTCGTTTACACTGGCTGCTGGATGTGATTACGTATATTACTACAATACAAAAGCGCGATAGGGAAAATGCGCGGCGCGCTCCCGATTCCGCGTAACATCGCGAGATTTGTTTTTCTGGGTCAACCAGAGCGGAGCGCTCTCGTGCGTTTTGGCGACGACGTGCTCTCAAGAGAGAGAGAAAACTTTCACGTTGCGAACATTTTGAAACACAAAGTGACAATATTATGGTAATTATCGCGATATACCTACGTTGCGCGCTCGGTGCAGTTTTATCGCGGTCGTCGTAACGAACGATACAAATTTTTTTCCGAGGTAATATCTTGGAATCTCACATTGTTTATAGCGAGATAATATTTTATTAGAATCATTGATAGATAATATCTGCAAATGTGTGTATATGTATATATTTTTCGATTTTGCAATTATCAATCGATATATCTTGTAAGTAAATGTATGTGTGAGAAACTGTGGTAATAAATT
This sequence comes from Pseudomyrmex gracilis, assembly GCF_002006095.1. Taxonomy (NCBI): domain Eukaryota; kingdom Metazoa; phylum Arthropoda; class Insecta; order Hymenoptera; family Formicidae; genus Pseudomyrmex; species Pseudomyrmex gracilis. The sequence goes on along the minus strand of NW_018020591.1, from coordinate 580,415 downwards.
AAAAAAAAAAACAAAAAACAAAAAAAATATGAAGCGTTCGAGAAGCTTTATATTTTTTTTTTTAAATTTATTTGTTACCACAGCATATGTAGCGTATAGCATATTAAACACATGAACCATCAATTAGTTTAATGTTTTATTAGTCTACAAACGAGACGAAACAAAGATCGAAAAATACAGATAAAATGTGAAAAATATTTTTCAATAAATATTTCGTTCAAATAATGTAATATTAAAAATAAAAAGAAAAAACAAAACGATAATATCTCTACTTCAATCGAGCTTTGAAATGTAATTTATCGGTAAAATTCTTACAAAATTGAAGGATTTTATCAACTGCACATTCGGATATTTGATTTATATATTAATTATTTGAATGATACGAGTAATTTTTGCCGTTAAATTACTTAATTGGAACGCAGTAATTTAATTTCCTCCGGAGAGAAGTTACATCTAAATTAATTGAGTCATTTCTCTCAATTTCTATATTTCTTTTCGTGTGTTACATTATTTTCTCTCTCTCTCTTTTTTTCAATTTTTCCATCTGAAGTTGTGTGTATTTTTGATTTTTTGTTTATATATAATGAGAGGGAATTCAATTATCGAAATATAATTGGACGTTTATTGCATTTGTGTCAAACGACGTAAAGTATAACAAGGGGAAGGAAACTTATTTTCTTAATTGTATATGCTTTACTAAGCGGGCCGGTAAAATTGAACGCGACATAATGAAGTTAACGCTAAATCCAGTTAGAGATCGCGATTTCGCTGCTCTTGAGATTACAAGGAATTTATTTGATGATATATATATATATATGTATAGTTTAAATATATACAGCATCTTCCTGAATTAGACGTTTGTTACGGGAAGATCGCTTTCGGTACACTCCCTATGGATTGTTGTCCCGCGCACTTAGTCGCATCTGAAATGCTAATATCGTTCACCGTTTCGTTGTGTAAACACAACGGCGCAGGTATCCGGTCCTTGTACCTGTTTGTACGTAAACGCATATTCTCGATGAATTATCGCCCATTGTATAAATATCAGATTAAACATCGACCGAATTAAATGACTTCACGCGGATTCTCTCCAACGCGCGTTCGTATGTAAAAAATATTCCACTTTTCAAGGTAACCAAGGTAAATGCCAACTTGATCCGGTCTTTCGTTTGGCTTCCGCAAAATCTATAACGCGAGAACTTTCTGCGTAGAAAAAAGAATTGTATGCGCGCCGACTACAATAAATTAACAATTCCGCGTTATGTTTTCTGTCACCTTTAACACACACACACACACACACACACACCGATTTGATTAACGCGGTCACACCGAGCGTTTTCGCGTATATATCGCGCGAGCGGTTTTAATTGAACAATTGAATTTCAGAAAGAAATTTTATTCTTTTAATTAAAGGATTATGTAAACGCGCTCGTTCGCTCGCGTTCGCTTGCGCGCGCGCGCGCGCTCAGGCTACGCCGGCAATCGGAAGAGAAGACGACGCGAATCGAAGAGCATAATTATTCTTATGACGCAATTTCTTTAATGAGTATTTCAAAGCGCGACTTTGCTTCGCGTCTCATTTGCCTAATGAGTGTCGAGAGCAAAGCGAAGCTGCTTTTTGCAGCTGGTCTTTGCTGAGGTTTTACACGTCGGAATATTTCAATGTGTATATTACTATGTAAACCTAGCTTATCCGCTGAATAATTTAACTTTGACGTCGCTGCACGACTGTTGTTCTTTTTACGCCGTACTATGTACTTACCTAAAGTTTCGGAAGAAGAAGAGGAAGAAGTAGTAGAAGAAGAGGAAGAAGAAGACGAAGAAGAAGAAGAAGAAGAAAGATCGGCTTTAAGCAGAGCACTTTGCGCTTAGTTTCAAACACGGAAAAATAGTTTGGAAAACATATCGCGTACTTGAATTATTGTCAAAAAATTTTTAATTATTCGTCTCGTGTAATATGTTACGCAAAATATTTAATTTATTCGGCAATTGAATTTATTTTGGAGCACAATTCGTCCTCGTCCTCTTCTCTGTCGTTTACACTTCCGCAAAAGTTGTCGGAACAACGACGACTGAACGAATGGAACTTTCGTTTGCGAATTTGGATTATTTCTCGCGAAAGCGCGGTGCAAAAGAAAGCGACGCGTTTGAAGAGAAAGAAGGAAACGAAACAGACGCTCCACGCAGATTCGATCCGTCGCGAACTCCCGTATGTTACTTTTTTTTCGCGTTCACGCGCATAATTTTCATACGCCGTCGCGTATTTAATCGCGTTTACTCGAGGCATTTACATAGATGGAAATATTATTACCGGCGCAGTAGTTCACGGTTGTCTATTATTCGTTATTTAATGCTTCACGGTTGCTCCGCGCCCATGAATCGCATGAAAGAATTAATTTATCTCCTCTGAAGCCTCTTCGGTCGCTTCCGAGGGGAGGAGGGGAGGAAAGAGTACGCGTTTTAATAATTTTCGGACAAGTCACACCTCTCGTGAAAACTCGACGCTTTTTTTTTTTTCTCACTCACCGGGAAGAGAAAACCATAATCTGTATAGTACGAAAAAAGCTCTCTTTTATCATCGCGTATACACGCTGTTCTCGCGCGCGCGCGCGCGAAAGAAGGATATTTTACTCGTCTGTCCGTTTCGGTAAAAGCGGAGAATTCCGGACGCGCGCGACGACAGACGCGTTCTTTTTCGACGACGACGGGATAGAGAAATTTTCGCCGCCGCGCCATGGGAGGACAATGAGCGTCGCGCGTGAAAAAAAAAGAAAAAAAAAAAACGATTATAGGATTTCTGTCGACGCGAACCGCGGCCGAATCCGTTGTCGGGTCCGTTGATCTGAATCGTTGCAAATCCGCGAGTAATGAACGTGTATTAGTTCGGGAACGTTCTCCGGGGAACGTTCCATTCTTCCGGATTTCGCTTGTTGTTCACACTAACGAGAACAAACAATTGTCACACGCTACATACGTGTGCGTTAAACTCGTAGTAATTTACATATATATACATTTACGTAATAAAAATATTCAAAATTTTGTTTGATGGTAAGAAAGAAAAAAGGGGGAAGGATTCAAGCTGCTCGGAATTGAATATCTCCGCGAGTGATTCTCCAAAGAGTGAAAATCTCTCTCTTGATAAGAAGGCCGTTCGAAATAAAAAAAAAAAAAAAAAAAAAAAACGAACAAACTATTTCGCGAGCTACACTTTATACATTCGCCGCTATTCGCATTTCCTCGACATGACGAGCTGGCGGTTTTCCCTACCGTGTTTTCGCTACTGTGCATTCCACGCGCGCGCGCGCGCTGCGCCGCGTTTTTCGACCAAATTGCGGCATCAAAGGGCCCGTTGTGATTTGCTCACGAAACAAAAGACTACAAAGGCCTTTGCAAATGACATGATCCCTTTCCAACGTTCCGTCGCTTCTTTCAACACACAACGTACACACAAAGCAGATCGGAAAATCATTTTATTTCCCGATGAAACTCCAGGATTTTATCTGTATTTTGTTTTTTTGTTTTTTTTGTTTTTTGTATCGAAGAGTCCGAGTATGATTAACGCGAGTTTAAACGCGAGTTATTAAATTATTGTAACTGCGATTATGACGGAAGTCAATACAATCTTGACTGATTCGGTTCACGCGATTCGATCCAAATCGAGATGAGAGACACGCGAATAAAGCCGCGAGGTTGTGAGTACTCGCGCGCGCGAAAAGACAACGCACAAGCTTCTTCTTCGTCCGCTGTTTAGCCAAATTAGAAACGTGCCCGCTCTCGTTTCATCATCCGAGACGAAGCAAGTGTCTCGTTACCCGGAACACTCGCCGTTGCAAAAGTCGGGCACCGTTGAAATAACATCGTCAACTTCTTCTTCCCGCGATACTTTGCCACGTAAGTGAAAACACTTTAAAGCGCGTCTCTTTTGCTTAGGAATATTAGAGTTCTTCACACAATCCTCGCGCAACAGCGCCGAAAAGCGTGCGCGTAAGATAAAATCGAGTTGGATTCTTCGAATAACGAATTTCGAGCTATCGCAGAGAAACCGCTTTGTTATTCGTAAGATGTAAAAAAAAAACAAAATTTGTTAATTTTGAGAAGTCTCAAGTTAGAGACGAAACGTTTTGTTTTTTCATGTATTTGAAATTTTGCTTAATATATATTCACCAATTTTACATTTGCTCGATTTTGACCTTTTATCTATCTTGTTTGTTATTTTATAATCTATTTATTGTGTCATTATTCGAAGATAAAATTCGACGCGTCAAAAAACTGCTGCTCGTAAACAGCGGAAAGAGTTTCAAGCGATACGTACGTTTTAACGAGCTCTTTCCTTCTTTTTTAAATATCTTATCGCTTTTCCTAGATATATTAAAACTCTGCGAGTGCTATTTCGGTCGCGATAGAAACGACGATGACGACGACGACGACGACTCTTCGCGCGCGCGCGCGCACACGGATGTGAGAGAAATCTGCCGAGAGTATCTCTCATCCGCGTGACGACGTAATCGAATGAATGAACGGTATCTTGTCGTCGCGATGAGGTGCCGCTCACCTTCGCCGTATCTACGCTTTTAACGCGAGACGCGCGCGCTTTTTGCAAAACTCTTTCCAAGTATGCGCGGAGAAAGTAGTTCAAGTTACACGAGTTTGAAAGCATTCGTCCTGGAATGCGACGAAAAATAGTCACGGCAAGTTTCCCGGAAGCTTCCCGGGAGGAGAAAAGCGACTTATCAACGCGCATCTCGGGAAGAGACTTTGTTCTTGGGCATTGTTTGCTCGAGAGCGCTTTGCACTCCTTGGATCGGCGATTACGAGCGTTTGTAACGTTTGCAGCGTGACGTGTTCTCGATTTTCCTGGGAAAAAACTCTGACTAAGCACGTCGAACGCTTAATATTCTTACACTTTTTGTTTTTGTTTGTTTTTTTTTTTTTTTTTATTTTAATCCTTTTACGTCGATAGAGGAAGAAAGAAACACTTGAGCGAGAACGTCAATGTTATTTCGTTCGTATTCAGTGATATTCTTAGCGCTTATCACAACTCGGTGATAAGATGAAAACTCTCTTTCCTCCGGAGAATAAGGAAGTTCCGAAACGCGTCATTGTGCCGCAATCTCGTAACCTTGCCTTGCAACTTTCCAAAATCGCGATAACCCGAAAGGGAAGTCGTTCGAAGGCGGCGATCGTCCTCCTGAACTTCGTCGTTGTCGCCGTCGTTCGTCGAATTCTCTCAATCGGGCGCGATTCGAAATTCGCGCGACGTAATTTGTCACAATTGAGTAAGTAGGCGTGCTCTACCTACTTTCGTCGAGATTAAAATAATCTCGGCGAAGAGGAGAGAGAAAACCGCGCGCGCGCTCGCGCGCTTACGTCTGCACATTGACGCGAAATAGTTTTTCACTGGCTAGAATTCGCGGACTGGGGTCACAGTTTATTCTCGTCCTTTGTACACACGTCGAAGTTGCTTTCACAAATTTGCAAAAAAAAAAAAAAAGTAGGATACAGAGTGAGTTCTGTCTATATTTTTACTTTTCCATCGATTTTCGTGTTTTCAAATTCGTTTTCAATCCGTTCAAAAATTTATATTTCCTTTTTGTTGTCTTTGACACTACGTCTTTTTTTTAAATTATTCTTAGTTTTTTTCATACGCGTATGTGGGTTATATTCGCGCGCGAATTGACGAGTCGTGTGCCGATTCGTTGATATAAAATAATCTAACCGTGCAACTTCTCTCATGACTCGGCAAACTTTTTACAACGAACTATATTTGTTTGCGTATAAATATTTATCGGTTTTATCGAATTTCGCTCGTTACTTTTAGTGGCCAAAAAAAAAAAAAAACAAAAGAAACAACGGGATAAAATACCGGGTGTATGTTTATATACATTTTCATGTTTTATTTAATTTTAGCAAATTGCAAGGTAGAGAGATAAAAAGTCAGTGATCACATTACGGAGTAAGAGAATTAGTCGTGATGGAACACAGTGGTAATTAAACTTTGTTCGATGAATACATCGACCGTTCACCTTTCATTGTTCGCGCGACTAAGTCACGTTTAATTTTATACGATGTGTTAATTTATTCGTCGTATAATGTTTCTCTCTTTTTTTTTTTTTTTGTTTCATCTCCCCTCTCGAAACCGACATGACGAGAAAAAAGGAAGATTCGAGTGGTTCGATGGTCATTGTTCGCGCACGGCGAAGTGAAGCAGAGGAGAGAGATCGGAGACCGAGAAAATTCCATTAGTCTCGTCTTGTGTTAGCTAGTAGCTCGAAAAGAAAGATGGTCGTAAGTTATACTTACCGGCACTTAATCTTCATTTGCGTTTCTCTCTTTCTATCTCGCTTTTACCGAGGAAGATTAAGAAACTCGCTGCGAGATAATGCGGGGGAGAGAGAGAGAGAGAGCGGCGGGGCCTATTCTTTTTTGCAAAGTCTGTGGCGCTCTCTGTGCTCGCGCTGCAAGGTGCGTTACCTCCGGCTATCGGAATGGAATTATTACGGTTGGATTTAAACTAATTAAAAGTTTCGTTTTCACGTGCAAAAACTAAACTCGACGAGCTAAACGTTGGTATTTCGCGGCGCTCGCGCGAAACTTTTCGCTAAATATTATTACGGAGAAATATTAATATTGTAACAAAACTACCTCATTATGCCGAGGCGAAGCTTATTGTTATTCGCGAAGTTGTTGCGGAACGAAACGTCGGCTTCGACATTTATATCTCTATCTATCTACGTTGTAGATTTTAGAGCGAATCTCTAAAATCCCGCGCACGCATCCCTCTCGCGCAAAACAAAAAAATGCGACACATTTATGCGATGTTTATCGTAAGCCGATGACGTTGTTGCGGCTGAACTCTATGCAAAACAGAGATGTTTCTTTACGCAAGAGATGGTTTATCGCTAGTTTGATTTGCACCATAAATATTAATAACCGGAAAAGAAATATGCGTTTACTCGCTCAACTCTTTTTTTCCCAGAGTGAATTATTACCGCATAAGTATCTTTTTTTGTTTTTTTTTTGTTTTTTATTTGTCATCCCGAAACTTCGCAAAGATCGATAACACAATCTGTGTCTCTCTTCGCGCTTTACGACTTGCAATTTCGTTTGTTACATCGACATTAGCGTATCGAAAATTGTTTCGTTCGTCGCCGTCGTCGTCGTCGTTGCGCGCGATCGTTAAAATCGCAAAATTGACGAAGAAACGTCGAGACGATAATGAACGAGGGAGCGCGCGGAACGTGTGTTTTTCTCAAATGACCGTAATCCGGCGATTCCCCAACGTTTCTTCGTGTTTGCTCGGCGTTGACGTTCGGATCGTCGTCGTTCTGTAATTAAGCCGCATTGTCACCGAGGGTTCTGTTTAGCCTCGCGTGCAAACGGATTTAATTCGACAAGCCGTAATCATCGACATGGCAAACTACGGTTTAATTGCCCGCATTGCGGCGCATACCGAGTGTTTCGGAACTTTGTGCCTTCGGGCGGAGTTTCGGAGAAGCCGCGCGCGCACAAAGGCTCATATTGAAAATAAATAGGCGATATTGTTTGTTCGAATTGCGTTTAAAGCGCTGCCCCCCTCCCCTCCGTCCCCGTTCCGTTAAGTTAATCTTTTAGTATTCGCGTCTAAATATTTAAATCGATTTGTTGTTTCGCGGCACAAAAATAAACCATTGACTGAATTACACAACAACATCGACTCTGTGCGTTTTCTCTATTCTACGTCGCTTTCTTCTCTCTTTCTTTCTCTCTCTCTCTCTCTCTCTCGTTCTGTCACGCACATTTGCGTTTTACATTCGCCGCGCACGTCATTCGCGCATACGTTTAGTGTCAAAATAGATTCAAGATAGAATTAAAATTGTTTATTCGAAATGGCGCGTACGCGCGGATGATTTAAAATACGCGCGCGTTTTCGCGTTTCATTTTATCCGCGGTGATAAAAGCTGCTAATTGTTACTTGCAATTTCGCGATCGCGCGTCGCGGTTTGCTGCGCACAACCGAGTTTTTTTTTCGACCTTTCTCGTTGTTTTTCAATACATTTACGAGATTGCCTCGTTGGTCGCGAATGTGGGTTTGTCAGCGCGCGACCAGCGGCGTGACGATCGATCGGGAGAGGGGAAAAGAGAGAGAGAGAGAGGAGAGGGAAGTATTAACAGCTGTCCGCGATCTCACTGCCGGAAGCCGCGGCGGCGAAGTTGTCGAAGTTGCTTTTTCGATTAATTCTCGTTTCTGTCAGAGCAGGAAGCCGATGAATCGTCGTTGTCCAGCAGCCGTCGCGCGCCACCGCTCGCCAGACGAGATGGCGAGAGGACCGGTTCTCTAGCTTTTCGCCCGAGGCTCTGACACGTTTTGTAAAACGCGCGACACGCGTTCGATAAAACCTTGGCAACTTCGCCGAGTTTCGAGACTACGTACGACAAAGAGCGTGTCTGAATTCGAAACGTGTGCGCGCGATTTGTACAACACGAGATCGACACGTGTTTTTTTCCGAAACGAACGTGGTCAAAAGAAAAAAACAAACGATTCAATTGTTCGATGCGATGTGACACATTCCAGCCAGCCTGGTGTAAAACTCAAAATTCGTTAAGAAATTGAGAAAAGAGAGTCGAAAAACGAAACGCGAAATGTGCGATATAATATATCGAACTTTTGTACACGTGACGTAATATATAGGGACCTCCGCCTTTTGGATCCGCATCGTGGCACGATCGAACTTGTTTATTAAATTCTAACCGCTCGCGCACTTTGCAGCGCGCGCGCGCGCGCGCGATTTACCGACTTATGTTGAAAAACTTTTCTTTGCAGGTCAACCGACCGGGAAGAATATTCTCCTCGAGCTCGTAAGAGGAAGAGGAACTTACGGCGTTGCTAGCCGTGAAAAATGGATCTGGTGCAGGAACCCGGGTGGATGTTGGAGCACAACGACTCGGGGATGCAAGTGCTGCGCAGAGACGCGGCCCACTTCAACAGCAACACGTCGCGCATCCGCTTTCGATGCGCGGTTGAGGTGTACGAATTCGAGCGTGACGTCGATTCCGACAGCGACGAAGATGACGCGACGGACGGTCTGGACACTCGAGAGGCGGGCTCGAGTCTGCTGGCCATGTTGTCCAGCTGCGTTGCCGCGCTCTGCGTCACCATTTTCCTGCCGTGGATGTTTATTTATGGTTAGAGCGACGCGCGCGATCGTGTACGATCGTACCGCCGCCGATCGTGTATACACGGCGTCGCTTCGATGAAAGGGTTCACGGGAAAAAAAAAAAAAAAACGGGGACATTTACCCCTTCGATCTATTTTCAATCTTCTTTAAATACTCCGGGAGAGAATTGATGCTCGTTAAATCTCGTTAGCGATTCAACTCTGTGTTCGCAAAGTGGTCTGGATAATTTGATCCGGTATCTATAACGTAATATTAACGATATTACGTATGAAACTGATTTCGGTGTTCGATTCTTAATTCTCGCGCACGCTCTTTGCGGCAAATCGAAGTCGGCAAGTAAACCCTAGATACGGGTGCGTGACGTTTTTTTGACGTGAGAATCGACGAGAGAGTCGTGTAAGGTAAAGAGAAACGATTATATATAGTTACGAATGAATCGTACGTTAATTGACTTACGGAGTCGCGTATATACACACACACACATGTTATATATTTGTTTCGAATCAACTTGACTCGGATGTGGATGTTTTTCAGGATTTATCGCCGGAAGAGAAAACAAAAACGTGCGCAGATATCTGACGCGTTGATACAAGAGATTGAAACAAGATTCAACGTGCGATTGTGGTTCGACGTTGACACGAAAATAAATCAAAAAAAAAAAAAAAAAAAACGAGTCAAAGAAATCAGATGCAACAAAAATGTAAATAGATGTATATAAATTTTTGTTAAACGTTTTATACATTACAACGTTTTTTGTACATATGAGAAACGAAATAATAAATTGTATATAAGAAAACGTACGTGAAATATATTAAAAAAAAAAAAAAAAAAAAAATGAAAATAAAATAAAATACGTGTCGTTGCTCATTACGATCGACTTTTCTTACGCGCGCCGTCACTCGCTACAGGTGGCATCGAGGCGCGAGGAGCAATTATATTATCCCTTTTCTCCCTCGTACTAAAAAAGAAACGACGGTTACAACGACAGCTGTTAAACTTTAACGGTCTCATGTGGAAACTGTATATGTCCACATATACATATACCGGCACTATCGCAGATTTATCCCGATCGTTTTGTAAGTCCCGGCCGTATCGTTAGATTAAGAGCCGGGTAACAGCCGGTTGCGAATTCGCGGAGATGCAGCGACTATAAAATGGGGATTGGGGGGGGGAGGGAGAGGGAGCAGGAAAAGCGAAAGAGAGAGGGGAAAAACGGTATAATATTCCGGCCGGCGCGGCGCAGGAATCGTCGTTGAACTCTCGAAACAACTTGAACGAACGGCCAGGAATATGAACGCCATCACTTATATTGCCGTCGATATCGCGAGCGGCCGAAAGAGCGGCTGTGTTTTTCGTACACGGGGAAGGACCGGATAAGCTATCGGTTTTTCCCACGAATCTTCAATATATGTGTCCTACAAGCGAACGTTTATTTCTTGTTATCCTCTAATGGCAGTTTTCTATGCATTCGTCTTGCAAATTTATTTCCATCGTTTTTTTTTCTTTTTTGCGACGTACGGTGAATATTAGAAAGCCAAACGTTTGTGTGCGAGCGCGTCTCTCTACTCCGACAGGCGGTCGTAAATTCCGTTTTGCGTGATGTTGCGTGCTCGCGGGCAGGTTCCACGTTCGTCGTGGCGCTCGCGGCCGTTGAAACGTTCTCTCGTTGCATCTCCGGGGTTCTCTGCTTTACGGGCCGGAAAGATGGATGAGGGCTTCGCGAGAAGCGAGTTGAAATAAATTTCGACGCGAGAGGAGGGCAGCGGTAAATTTTTTCGTTTCCGCGAAACTGAGGAAACCTCAAAGGAAGAGCGCCCGGTTTTCCGCGCCGGTTTACGTGCACGGAAAAGCTTTTTTCTCTCTCGCTCGCTTGTTGAGCGAGATATTGGCAGATTCTCTCGCTGATGAGAATTTCTGCCAAAAAGACTGGTACCGTATACCGGAGAAGATAGAGAGAGAAGAGAGAGAGAGAGAAGGAGAGAAGTTCTCCATCCTTACGTCTAACCTTTTTGCAAGTTGCACCGCGCGCTCCGTGGAATTACACGAAAAGTTGCGATCGTAAGTACGTCAAGATTCTCTCGTGCCTGTATATTTAATCTCTCGGAATTACTCGTTGCTGTTTACCGAAATAAGCGTGGAAATTCATTAGAACGCCAGAAAAAAAAGTAGAGCGACAAGTTTTTTCTAAATTTGTTTTTTTTCTTTTTTCAGCGAGAAAAATGTTCTTTTTTTCTTTCGATATCGCGAAAAATGTCAGCTTGCGATAAAATAATTGAGATAAAATAATTTATCACGGTGACAGCTGATTTTATCAAGTAGATCCATAAAAAAAAAAAAAAAAAAAAGGAATTTAATCGATAGATTTGTTCGCCGTTATGATGAAATATTGCGCGGCGAGCGTGTGTAACTTGTTCTCTCTTTTTCCTTTCGCGCCGCGGATGCGGCCGGCAGAAATTGCGTTCGGCGAACAGTGGCGGTAAATCAAAGTTTATTCGTCGCGTAAATCGCAAACACACGCGACGACGAAGTACCGTCATCAAGCGACGACAATACTGCGCGCGACAACTAAACTGCGCGCGCGTATGTGTATGCACGTATACGCGAACCGCGAGAGTATAAACTGGCGCACATACAAGCGGCGATTATGCATGAAATGTTATAGACCGAGAGAATGCATAATAAACATTGTGCTATTTGTTTATGTTTCTAATAAACCCACAAACACGATATAACCATTATTTTCACGTCGGGTTTTCCCCGTTACATATTCTCTCTCTCTCTCTGTAATCTTGCAAATGATTTCCATGTTGCTCGCCGCAGCGGAGAGTATTTCGCCGTTTTGAAATATCTCTAATCAATAATTATGTCGCATTAAATTTACAAAAACAAATGGTAAAAAAGTTGAAAAGTATTTAACTATGAAAATAAAAAGTATTTAATTACGTTGCATTTTTTTTTTAATATTTGGTAAAATTAAAAATTATTTAACTAAGTTAGTCGATACGTGAAATTTGTACATTACATTCTCATTACATGTGTTACAATATTGGAATATTACATGTTACTTGTTAAAATAGAAATGAGAATTTTTTTTTTTTTTCAGTCTTGTGCGTGTGTTGCACAAATTGAGATATAATTAAAAACAAAAGCTGTTCTACATTTCTCTACATATTCACAATTCTCTCTGGTAACCCGATTTATCCGTTTATTTTAAGACACGAGGTTTCCCCATATTTTTACCTCATCAGACTTAAAGCCTTTTATATTAATAAATCTTGGCTGCTATCGGACTATTTACCGCTTGCAGACACACGATGCGAGACGCGCACAATTACCTACTTACGGCTCATTAAACAATTTCCCAATCTTCAACCTTGCGCGCATGACGATGATGCACACGAAGTCGTACGAATGTCAAACGGATCGAAGCGATAATGCGAATATTCTCAGTCAATTGGAAATGCGCAATAGTAATAAGGTATCGCGTAATGTAATACGTAGCAGTAATAGATCACATTTAATAACCACTTTTTGAATCTTCTATTTGTGTGTAACTAATAAGGTTGTTTTTTTTTGTTTTTGTTTAATTAAAACATGACGCACGATTTAAACTTTACTCGTGAAAAATCGTTTGCGTCTGCTCCGCCGATCGAATTAATCAGCGCGCGGGTATATCGCAATTTATAATCGGACTTATGAATAATTATATAAGTCGAGACTTTTTTCTTTTTCTGCCTCGTCTTTCCCCTTACAACATATTTAGCACGCGGCGGCGGCGACGCCACGCAAGATGATGTATAAGGTCGCATAAAAATTGCAGATCGCTGTCGCAACGCGAAATATATCGTTTACGTTCGCGAACGCCCACTCGTCGCGAGACGAACCGTCTTAATGAAGGCGATTCAATTAGTATGCGCGCGACAATGGGGGGGGAGAGATCGCGAATGATATGATGCTGCGGCGAAAGGGGACGAACGAGAAATCTCTTTCTCCGTGTTCCATTCCCCTCGCGCATCCTTCGCGCATGACTTGCATTCTCAGCGTTCCGCGACGCGCAAAATATGCGCATGCTTTACAGGTTCGATGAAATGTGTGAATTTAATTTCTCCGGAGCCGCAGGCGCATAAATATGCACCGCTCGCGCGCGCGCGCGCGCGCGGCGCGTTGATTTATGCGCGATTACGCATTTACTGGAGCGCCGGCGGATTCCGCTGACCGAGAACGGTCAGCGATTTCGAAATTGTCCGTGATGGAAAGGGGGCGGCGGCGAGATGAAGAAAAGAACATAAAAGAAGAAAGACTTTTTTTTTTTATAAATCGATATCCCGCGGGTTCTTCTCCGATAATCCGATCCACCGACCGAATCGATTCGTCGAAAAAAAAAAAAAAAAAAAAAAAAAAACCCCGCCGCTGCGCGCATTCGCGCTCTAATAAATTCAGAACTGTGCATTACACTGTGTAGAGTCCGTAAACTTTACAGCGATAAAAAGTACTTCAAGTTGTTTGTTGTTTTGTTTCTTATCAAGTTTGTGTTCCGATTGGGTTTTCGGAAAAACGGCAGATTTGTCATCGATGTCTTCGTGTTTACTTAAGAAATTTTGCGTCGAACGCGTTGATAACGTTGATTGATTCGACATACATACGAGCGGGCTCGATCATCGCTCTCTAAAGTAAACGAGTGTTTTCAAATTTATATATATATATAATCGTCTAATTATAAGACCCGCTCTCATATATAAATCTTTAATAACCGATTGTGTGTGAGAGCGATAAAATCGCTGATATATTGTAATCTTTTCTTCGCGCCCAGGCCGAACATGAATCTTTCCGGATTTACGTGCGAGAATTTCGGATTCTGCTTTTCGCGTATGAAATATATATTTTATTCAACTCACCGGAATCTTCTTTTTCTTTCGGAGCACGTACGACGACCATGAAAGTTAATCAAACGGTCTGACATATCGGTCGTTAAATTAATTTCATCACGGGTGTGCACGCCGGAGCCCGCGCAGAATGTAACCAGCCATGACGACGACGACGACGACTGATTGATATAAATTGGCGTCAATTTCCTTTAATTTGCGAGAAATCTCCGCAACTTTTGCGCGACCCCAAGCGGCATCTGTTGACGCGTTCGTGCCGCTCGTTCGTGTCGACGATAACAAATGCGGTTCGATTCTCACGCGAGTCGATAATCTATCGTCGGTAAAGTCGGGGGGGATGTCATTTCGGATTGAATGACATAGATGGCGGGTCGGTATGTTGTCGATATACTCCCCGCGTGTTTTCCGTCTCATTCGTCTTTGTTAGGTAAACGTGAATGTCGGTCCTTTGTATATTCGAACGCGGACACGCTGCATCGATTAACAAAATGAAATATCGGCGCGCAAGGTAGACGCTAAGCAAATATTAAAATATAATTGTTAACCATTTTTTAATCTTCGTGTTGTACGAATAACAAATTCTTTTTTTGTTTTCAGCTGCCGGATCTGAACAACCTCGACGAGAAGGTGAGTTGTTATCTGTTGTGTTCAATTCCAGATATCGTCGTAATTTGATCCATCATTTTGCGAGATGGATAATTTGTTTTAATTATTGATTTATCGAGGATTAATGATTGATTGGTTGCAACAGTTGCGCCTGCTACGTAAGTAATAGTTGTTCGAACGTGTAAAACATATCGAGATTGACGACAGTACAAAACACAGCTTGAAGTTAGCCTCGAGTCTCGCTCGAGACAAAAAAAAACAATTCCACGGATGACAACAATCGTATTGTGTTAGATCAGTTACGTGTTAGGAAAGAGAAGAAAAAAAAATATACATGAAGACGTTAGAAATTTCATAGACGCGCGTAATGACAGATGATTGGCAGCGCTAATTTTGAAGAAAAAATTACACGTCAACGTCACCATTATCACAAAGCGGAGTGAGTCAACGCGATTCGCGATGCAAAAAAATAAAAAAACCAAAAAAAAAAGAAAAAAAATTTTTAACGACTCCGAGTTATCTGGTTTATCTATTTTTCTTGTCTAGTTCGTCTATTTTTACCGTTCAATGCCGCGCCACGAATTGATCATAATATCGCGCGATGCCAGATAGTTTTTATCTTCTTTTTCAATCTTCGCAATTTTCACATATCGCGCGCTCCGGCGCACTTCAAGCTGTGGAGTAGTAATGACTGTGTGTGTACATCACATGTACAATGACGGTTCGTTATCGATTAGTTAACAATGGATTTTGAAGCGTTGCCTTTGTTTCATTAAACACTCGGTTTTATGGATCAATATACTATCGCGATGATACGGCAGTAATTAAAAATTGTTTTTTTATTATATATATATCCTTTTGTCATATTTACATTATCTGAAAGTATTTCGTAAAAAAATTATCAGATTACATACTTACACACGAATCTTTCGCCAATCTTATTGAAAACAAAAACACAGTCATCGAGACGCAACACTTGGAAATCTCTTGACGTAAAAAAACATAATCAGTCCGAGGTAAGAATAATAAAATTGTCGGGATCGCACAGAGCGTGTATTATTATTACTGCCGTTTGTTCTCGGGAAATCTCTCTTTTCGGAATTCAGACAAAAGTTTACTTTCATTAAATTTCGCCGTAAAGTGAAATTTGCGGAAGAATGTCGCAGGTATTCGAGAAATGTTGATAACGCCGACGACGTTTCGATTCCGAGAAAATCTGACATTGTGTTGCCGAAAGAGAATTTTAACAGCTGTTTAATGTATAAATGAGACGCTACCCGATGTGCTGATGCAAGTGTGTCATCAATGACATCATCAATGTCACATAAAACGAAATAACAAAATCGTCGAGAGTTTTCAATATTTAATTGGATCCTTTATTTTCTGTTTTTTTTTTTTTTTTTTTTTTTTAATGATACGTAAATGCAAATTTAATAAATCATTAAATTAAATTATTAATAATAACGTACGTGTGAAAAAGAGAAGTGACGAGATTGCATCGCTTAATTATACTTACACCAAACTGCAGAGAAGTTGGAAAAAATATTTTAAAAATAACGAAACGTGTTTTTGGAGAAATTTTTGAAGTAAATAACGATCACTATTAATTAAAACTCATCTTCGGTTGAAATTTTTTCTTGTCTTTTCTCGTCGATTTTGTTAGAACAGTTACAACTGCACGTAATCAACATTGCGGTTGTTGCGTAATTCCACTCGGGGGACAATTCTCTCCTCAATTTTACCGCGACGCAACGCGCATTATCCAATTTCAGCGGTCGTCGAACCTCTCTCGCGCGTCGAAAATCGCGCGCGTTCATCCCCCGCGCGCGACAATATGTGGAAGGGAATTCTCGATTTTCGCATCGCGTTCACATTCGCGAAGAGTGTGGGATCTCGCGTTCGAATCGCGTGTGCGTAATTCCGCGTGCTCCAGTTACGACCTCCGTCGATATCGCGCGCGTCCGCACCGGGTAGAGCATAATCGGTCGTGCTCTCTCTCTCTCTCTCTCTCTTTTGACATGCAAATGAAACTACAACGGCATTCAAAATTGTAGTCGTATTCCGGCATAGTTGCACGCTCGGCACTTTTTATAACGCGCGCCGAGGGCGTGCACTGTGCGTTACGCGCGGCGATAACGCGTCCGCGGCTTTATTAGATCGCATTTTGCAATGTTGCCTCGAGAGTCCGTGGGAAAGAGGAAATAACGATTCATAAATTTTCTCTCTCTCTCTCTCTCTCGCATTTACATGAAACTGAATGAGGAGGAATAATCCATGATGTTATAAATATAAAACGACAATTGTTTCTTTTTTTTTTTTTTTTTTATTCTCTTCTCGTGGCGCAATTCGCGTTTCGAAGCTGGAGAGATGAAATGAAAATGCGCGTTTATATTCCGTCACTGCTGTTACGTCTCTCATTGTGCGCATGAGAGATTATATTATAAAAAATACAATTAACGTCGAGCGTATGCGCGTAATTCGCTTTGAACTGTCGATTTTTTTCGCGCAACGCGAGGAGACAAGCGCGTTATTGTCCACCGTTCGATAAAGTGACGCGTTGTGTAATTCAGATTGTTCCAGAAAACTATCTTCGCGGCAATTAATGCATATTTGTGACACAGATATTACACACGAGCGATCAAATCGAATATCATTAGCGTAGTCGCGTAGTCGCTAGGTGTTTCCGCGAGAAAAAGAAAAACAACACTTTTGATCGGTGTCTGAGCGTTGCATTTGCAAGTGCAAAGTGCCATCGGTCAATCAGGTCGTCGATCGTTCACTGTCCGATCGAGACATTTTCATGCATGTCTGGTGTGTGTAACACCACACACGCCTTCCCTACCCCCGCACGTTCGACGCGAGGTCTGGATTGGTCGTTTGTGATTTCACCTTGGCATAATAGACGCGATTAATTAGCAAGTAAAATTAAATCGAATATCGGAGAAGATAATGATTTTTCGCACCTTTGGTTTCAGCTCTGGTAAATATATTGATTTAATCCGCGCGTTATGCAAACACATTTTATTTGTCAGTTGTAAATTGCATCGAAAAATAAAAAATCTCTTCGGCGAAGTGATCGAGTCGTCGAGAGAGATTTAATGTTCGTGTCGCGAAAATTGTGCGCGACGGGCGAAAAGCGCGTGTGCGCGTGTTTTGATGTCGAATCGAGTACATATTAATTTAATCGCTGATAAATTATGTACTCAATGACGAGGCTGTCGCGCATTCCGTCATTAACCTGCCGTCTCTTGTATAAATACGGCCAACTTGTGTGCTGAGGATATATCAGCGGGGATATCATCATAATGAACGCGCGACGCTCGGGTGAGCACCGAGCGAGCGAGAAGAGGATACGTGATTATTCACTTTTATATACGGCCAAGTCGTTAGCGAAGTTCAGGAGAATAAGCCACGCGTATAGCTGGCAGCGTACTTCGCACGCTTTACATAAACCGCGCGCTCGGTCTCGCCTAATGTATTAGTAATGTACCTCTAATGTTGCGAGAATTGTTATTCCGTGTAACGGCACAAATGCGTCGACAAGTCAACACTTTTAACCCCGTTAATGGCGACATTGGTAACGTTTTAAATCGCTTGCGCCAAGTCCCACTCGTCGGAGAATTTTTATTTGGCACAATTAAATGAGAATATTTTTAATATGACAATTGAAAAGGCAGGGACTTTTCGTCTGTGTGTGTGTGTGTGTGTGTGTGTATGAATGAATGAATAAATGAATGAATGAGTGAATGAGTGAATGAATGAATGAATGTTGCTTTATTTGTAAAGCGCTCTGGGATAATATAAATAACAATATAGATAAAAAGATACAATAATAATAATAATCAGAAAGAATAATCAAAAATAAGGAAAAATGATAAAGATAAATATTAAAGAATGAAACAATAAAAAGAAAAAGAACACAAATAATAAATGACAATAACAAGAAAATAACAGTAATAATAACAAAATAATAAAATAAAATACCAAACATAATAATAATAATAATAATAACAAAAATGAGAAATAACAGCAACCAATAGAAATAAAATAAATAAATATAAATAAGAAAACCGAAGTAATTGTTCAACATAAAAGTGACTATGTGATTTAGCTTTAAAAAGACCAAGACTAGTTATTCTACGTATGTCTGCCGGCAGACTGTTCCACAATTCTGCAGAAGAGCATCTAAAATGATCGTTTGAATATATTTCTGTTTTACAGATCGGTATAAATAATAGCAGATCGTCTAAAGCACGAGTGCTACGGGAGGATATGTGTGTGTGTGTGTGTGTGATTTGAAGCGCGCGCAATATTGTCGAGCAGAGAAATAATAATCTCGCTCATATGGCTGTTGCACAACAATTTGTTTTCGATCGACAACAACTTCGCGGCTAATGTAAACTGACGGAAAGACCGGTTCTGAACTTTCGAACTCGAAATCGGTTCGAATCGGCTGCACATGTTGTGACTCGGAAGCCATTATGCCGATCGCGCGTAGCGGTAATAACTCGATTCGCGACCGTTACGCAACGATTTGTTTTCGATAAACGTACGTGACGGACAGGTTAGTAGTTTTTGAGCTCGGAATCGGTTTTCCATCTGTCTGGCCAACCGCGGAGAAGCCACACCTTGTGCCGCGCATGTTAATTCACTGTGTGAATTAGCTATTTATTCGCCGCGCGCGCGCGCGCGCGCGTGTATATATATATACATAACGTTGCGCAACGCGCGCGATTTGTGTTTTCAAGCTCGGGGTGGAATAGAATCTCGCCGCACACATGACAGAGACCGGTTCGCGCGAGACGTGCATTCGTTCGATCTGTAGGTGCCTTTCAGAGGTTATAAGAAAATATCCGTGTCACTCGCGCGGCGATCGGCCGCGCTCTTGCCAGATGCTTGTTGTAAACAAGCGGATAGAATTTGCATGCGTATTCAAGTTTTGACTCGCGCTCCGACGGGAGAAAGAAAAAAGATAGATAGAGACAGACAGACAGAGCGTCCGAGGTCGTGAGGGTTTAATTTTCTCGCCCGGGAATTTTCGGGTCGCGCAAAAAGAGTAAAAGCGCTTTCCGCGCGTTTTTCCGAACGAACGTATCGGCTCCGCGAAATCGATCAATCGAGCTGACGCGACTCTCTCTCTCTCTCTCTGTCTCTCTCTCTCTCCTCGTATTTGCCATTTTCAGGTATGGGTGTGATTAAATCAGGTTTGATTGTGACATCGGAGCAAATATCGGCATCGCGGCTACTAACTCCCTCTCTCTTCTCGTCGATGAAATTGCACGTTCATTATTTTTTTACAATTTTGTGACGCTCGAACGGTTGTAATTATAGACACCTTCCGACGGTCTTAATTTTAATTCAATACCACGAACATTTTTTTTTGTCTACAATATATTATTAACAATTCTTGCGATGACAAATTAGTTGTCGTGATTAGCGATTAAACACACGGCCGATTGTTGTCCCGAAAAGTTAGCTAGTATATCACATCCGCAATCTTTTTTACGCACGCATTGGAGGAATCTCTCGGCTGCGACAAAATCAAATAAAAATTCTTTGCGCCTTCGCATTTGTGATTTACGATTTTTTTTTTCGGTTTTTTTGGGGGAGGAGAAAAAAAAGTTTACGTCAGACTTAAATTCATAAATCACAGAATTGCAAAACAAAAAATTGCGATGCTACTTCTGCAAGAGAGCTTGGGTTTTCAATCATTTCTATAATATATAGAATATATATGTGGTTGAAGGTCGTGAGTGACGTATCAGAGTAATTTGCATAAAATGCGTGTCATCGCACAACGGAACTACTTACATTCGTTCGCCGATCGTAGATAGCTTTTAATGCTCGGCCGAGAGGAGAGAGAGAGAGAGAGAGTGAGAGAGATTGCGACTTCCGCCGAGTATCGAAACTCGCACGAAACTCGATCGTGTATCTCCTCGTTTGTTTGTCGGCGGTGTTGTCTGGTTCGAAATTCCCAAGCTCGTTTTCGCACATTACCCGCAAATTCGCGCGCTCACGCATCAACACGCACATACATACATACGTACCCCGCCATTACAGCGCCATCATTTACAATTTGCGGTTGCTTTGTCGTGACAACCAACATACGACTCACTTGCGCGTGTAGGCGCGGAACTCACGCGCGTACAGCGTTGTTCAAAGATTGTGCGCTTTGCCTCAAAACATACACAATTGCGCAATCTCGTTTTTCTTCTCTCTTTCCGCGCGTAAAACGCAACGTTTTTTTCGTCGCACCAAGCGCGAAAACTGATCAAATCGCTTTAATTAAAAACTTAAACCGTTCGTGTTTCGAGTCAATTTCCCTCTTTTTTTTTTTTTTTTTTTTTTTTTTTTTTTTTTTCAGTATCGAAGTAACTCTAACGTGAGTAGCTTCTCTCCTCCCCTCCTCCTTCCTCCCCTAAAAAAAAGTGGAACTGAATATCAATTCTCGCAAAAATTCTGTTTTGCACAGAAACTCAGGACAA
>NW_018020591.1:459629-558545 GCF_002006095.1 Pseudomyrmex gracilis | reverse complement strand
CGACGGTCTTCTTTTTAAGAGGGGGTTGTCTGGTTCCTCGCCATCCTGAGAAAAAAAAAAAAAAAAAAAAAAAAAAACACTTGGACTCGGTCGCCGAGTGTTTGTAGCCTTGAATGTTTCGCCGCGCGGCTATCAGGAATTTTCGAACGCGCGTACAGATGAACGCAGTCTAATCCGTTTACAACACAGACGCGCGTGGAGTTGAGGAATTTGTGCAGCTGATAATTTAATGAAAAGATGACGGTTTTCGATATGTCTCGTCGAGAGAGACGAGAGAGCTGTTATGACTGCGCGAGAGCGTATAAATGGGTTACCACGATAATTCATAATGTAAAGCTTCTCTCGGAGTTTGTTAACCTTTCGAGCGCGCATAAAGAGCAAGAACTTGGAGATAAAGAGTGCACCCTTGTCCGCACAATGACGTGCATCGCACGCGTCATCGCTCGTACCTAGGTGAAATCGCGTTACATACTGTGACGCGCGACGTGCGTCACCGCGACCGCGAAAAATCTCCGCTCGTTGTGTGTGTGTGTGTGTGCGCGCGCGCGCGCGGTTCAATTCGCAATATGTATCGACGTGTATTTCCGCGATTCTCACTTACGGACAATGAGACGATTATTCTCGCGAAACATCTTCCTTTTTGTTGTCTGAAAAATACATCTAGACGATCGGGAACGCGGAAAGAGATTAATTAACTAATTAAGAAGTTTGCATCGCAAACGAAAATTGATTAAATCGCTTTAATTAAAAAAATTCGTTGGCGTTTTAATCAGAGATTCTGTTTTTTGGTTGTTTTTTTTTAGTATTTAGTTTTAGATTAATTCCACTTTAATTCATATTCTTTCCTCGAAAGTTGCTAAACCGCCTTCACGGAGATGTTTTTTTAATTATTTTTATATATTTTTAGAAGCCATATATATATATATATATACACATCTCCGTGCGATTGAGAGTTGAAAATTTATTGTCAGCGACGAGGTATAATAAGAATTCTAATTAATTTCCCCATTAATATACGCACACATACACACCGTGACAAGATTCGTGACTTCTCCACTTTGCGTGTCCTTCTCGCGTTACGCGCGACAGGTCGTACGCAAAATTTTTGCGATCGCACTCGCGTAGATGAAGAGTCGAACTCTCTCTCTCTCTCTCTCTCTGTCTCTATCTCCCTCTCTCTCTCGGAATTACTCGGTGGCGGATTAAATTACAGCTTGACCCTACCCCCTGAATAAACGTCATTAAGCCAGCGGCGGGCAAACACGGAGCTCCGCTCGGGGATCGCGTCCAATTAACATTTCTCTGTAATCGGGCGCGCGTGAACGCCGTTTGTCCATTAATAAATACATTGAGATCGCCCTCGCGCGCCACACGTTGCCGTTCGATAGATAAATAATGTAACCGATGCGGGTTACGAGAGATCGAAGCCTGGGCGCTCTCGGAGCTCGAGATATACACATGCACACACGTGTCTCTGTGTCGCACGTGCCGGTGTGATTTACATACAGCAATTAACCCTTTGCGGCGCGCGGTAGCAACGGACGGAGATTTATGCGCTCGAGGAGTCGCGTTACGAGAGACTTGCAAATCAAAGGGCAAATGCCTCTCTCTCTCTCTGTCTCTCTCTCTCTCTTTCTCTCTGGCGGCGACCGCGGAGACCTGTCGATCGATTACCTGTAACATCGCTTTCGGACATCGCGGGGCAAATGCGAGTCCTCCCAGGTGCGCGCGGCTCTGTGCGATCAGATTTTTTATTTACATATTTTTACATCATTTCTCATAAACACGTGGCGCTTCACACGCGCGCAATTTATCGAATCTCCGATAAATCTTCTCTCTCTCTCTCTCGCGAGATATTAATCCGCTGTTTCAATTTCAGCACGACGGTACATATTTTGTTCCAATATTTTTATCGGGTCAGCGCGCGAGTTCATGCTTATTCGCAGAGATGTATTTTATTCTAATCAATTTCTGACGCAGATAGAGAGAGAAAGTCAGTGAGAGATAGTAAGCTCATATATTGTTGATAATGAAGTAATATAAATGTTTGATTAAGCTTTGTGTGTTCTCTGTCTCTTATTCGTTTGCATCTCTGATATAATTTATATAAAATAAATTAGAAAACAAATTGTGTGTATATTTAATATTTATTTATATGATATTTTATTTTAAATTCTCTCTCTCTCTCTTTCATTTTATTCAAATGATAAATCCGTGTAATCCTCAAGGATATTAAAACTCGTCGGGAAAATTAATTAAAAATATTTGTTTGTTATGCAACGAATCATTAGCCAACGTAACATCAGATCGAAGCTAGAGTTTAACTGATTCTCGCGTTGTTACAGTTCGTACATTGTACGTAAAATAAAAAAATTTATTATCCTTGTTTTCATCAAGACAATACGCTTTTTAATCTCCGCATCTTTCAGCGATGTGTCAATAAGTCTGATTGAACTACCGTACCGTGCTATATATACATATATATATAACACAATAGATGGAACATCTTATCGAATCTTGTCTGGTGGTTTTAACGACCGATTATTATCTCGCGGCCAGCTATGTAACTCGAGTCAGATTAGTTGGTTTAGTCGACTAATGAGCTCTCGAAAAAAAAAAAGAAAAAAAAAAAGAAAATAACGGCCTTCAACGCGACATCGTCATCCAAGCGTTATCGCCCAAGTATTTTGACCTCAAAAGACTTCTCCTACCAGACTGCCTTGCGTGCCGCGCGCGCACACAGTATCAGCGATTATCAGTCGCGTCCCGTATCGGTCGCGATAGTAAAATGAAATTAGAACGGTGGTGCGGTCTCTTTGATAAAAACGAGAGAGTCTGCGTGAACTCTTTCAATTGTATTAATAAATTTGAGGATTCCGCGCGCAATAAAACGCACGCACGACGCGAGTGTGTGCGTGTGATGTATTGCGGGCGACGACAAGTTGCCAAGTGAGATGTTCATCCGCGCGGAACGTCTTATCTCTCGCATGCCGTAATTCGATCGAATATCTAACCTCCACGTGTTGCCGGATTATCATTCGCCGAACGCGATTCGCTCGCTCGCGCGAAGTCCGAAGGACGAATTATTCGCTTATCACCCGGACCTCGCTAGTCAAAAAAAAAACTCGCGTCGCGCGGGTTTGTTAAAGCGAGAGAAATTATATATATTTCGACGATTTCTCCGTTCTCTTCGTGTTTAATGACTCGCGCGAATAGAACAAAGAGCAATTTTTTTTTTTATTTTTTATTTCTCCCATCTCGTATCTTTTATTTGAAACATTTCAGCTCTTTACGACGGAGAGAACATCGCGCGCGTGCGCGCGGTTATAAATTTCAGAATTTTACGTAACTCAAATATATTCCATTTCCTGTGCTATTTCTCTCGTTTCGGTTTAATTTTCGAGACTCTCTCGATTCTTTGCGCGCGCGCACTTACATTTGTAATGCCGTATAAACTTTTATTCGGGACTTGCCTCTCTCTTCGTAAGCGCGCGATTCGTGTGTATGTAAAATACGCGTCCGCAATGAATCACACGTATAAAACAGACCGTAGAGCGGTTCTGTAAAGCAAGATAAACACACACGATTCACACAGTCATCTCCGGCGATAACGTAACACAAAAAATCTCTCTTGCGCCCGCAGTCGCACACGCGGGCGCGAAGATAAACTTCGGCCTTCCGTTGTGCGTGTCTTACTTTTCGCGCATTTCTCTTCTCGCGTAATAAAAAACGTACCGGTTGTTCAAATAAAAAAAAATAAATAAATAAATAAATTTTTGTCCAAACACGTTTTGGATTCGGTTTAAGTTCAAACAGTTTTGTTTCTACGATTTCGAGAGATTTCGAGAGTTATCGTGCAAGTACGACCGGACTCAATTCACACGCAAGATGTAATTTTTTTTTTTTATGAGAAAAACTCTTTATCTCACAAGAGAGTGTGTGTTTCAGAGAGATTCCAAAATGAAATCCCGATAAGATCCCACTTGAAATTTGATAACGAGTAAGATCCCGTTATCGAAAAAAAAAAACCGCGTTTCGTGATACGCGCGCAACGCCAAAACGATCGCGGAACGATCTTATGAGAGATTCGTGATTGCTTTTTGGAAATATTGCGTGTACGAAGTTGGTTTTTTTTTTTTTTTTTTTTTTAGAACTTGATACAATCGATCATTAAAAAAACGCCGCGATTGAGCGAGGGAAAAACGAACGCAGCTGTTCGGTTCTGAATCAGCGTCGAACGACGACACCGCTAGCGGCCGGCCGGCGCGAAATAACCGGCTTCGCTTCCTTTCTCTTTTTAGAAGCCCACAAGTGTGGCGCCAAAGTGCCAGAAACATCACGTGTTCTCTTTGGGCCGAAGTGCTTTGTATACGCGATGTGTATAAGCTCACGCGAGCGGGCGAGGTGTGTTGCGAGAGAAACGAGTGTTGCCGGCGCGGGGAGGAGAAGCAGAGACGCGCAGAACTTTTAATAGCCGGTTTCGTGAGACGAGTCAAGGACAAAAGTAGCTCCCGCTACGTCCGAGGACCGATGTTAAAAGAAAGTCGCGCGCGCGATCGCGACGAATTCAAACGCGAAAAAACATTCCCCGCTGATATGCGCGGCGTTTTTATTAGCGCGTATAAGGAAAACGCGTTTATTATTTATTTCCGCGAGCTCGCGCTAATTTCAAAGCGAGTGTGACATTTACAATGTCACGATTTCGAATATCGAAACACGACGACGTGGTCGTCAAAAATAGTCGTCAAGACGCTAATGAAAAAAGGATTTCCAGCGCGTTAATTTAACGTTAACTTCATTAACATCGAAAGGCGACCTTGTAATTCCAATTCTCTTTCCATTGCCAGACGGTCATTTATTTACAGTTATCTCACGTGAAATCAGACGCGATGTCGTCACGTGTCAAGAGACAAACCTCGTCACACAAGAAACAACATTCATTAAATTATTCTCTAACTTTTTGTTCATTATTTTTTTTTTTTTTTTTTTTTTTAAAGAATCTCGTAAAGATAAAACCGAAACTCCAATATTTCTCGCGTGCGAAAGTTATTATTCAAAGACGCGAGAAAACGTGTTCCCGCCTCGCCTCGATTAAACCTCTATCGCTAAACGTGTCCGCTTGATATTTTTGCAGCCGCCACCTGTTATCTTTGCGCTCATTACTCATCGCTCGTTAAAGTTGATAATCTGTTGTTTCTGCCGTGCGCGGGTCATTGTCCCGCGCGAGATGTGTGGAGAGAGAGAGAAACGTAATAAAATTCCACTTTCATCCTGTCGTTTCCGGAGCGCGTTTCACGAACCGCGCGCGTTTAATATTCCAGCCGATTGCGCATTATTCCTATCCGGTGGAATGTTATCTCGCTCTGCGGTCGGTTTAGGTGAAAAGAAACTATTGCGTCATTTTGCGATAAATTTGAAAGTATAATTTCTTTCTTAGAAAAATTTTTATACGAGAGCTCTCTTTGTGAAAGCGCAATATAAGAATGTAATCTAATTTTGAAAGCGATCCAGCCCAAGATGCAATAATGATATACGCACAAAGCAAACGTGTACTCAAAGAGAGAGAGAGAGAGAGAGAGAGAGAGAGAGAGAGAGGCGATATTATTTAAAGAATCGCGTAGACTTTATCTCGACCGGCCTTGAGAATTCCACAATTCGCCGGCGGCGGGCGTGTGTTGCTGCGTGCCTTGCGTTCCCAATTTCGCTCAAAATCGTTCTCGTCGCTCTAATTACGAAAAAAAAAAAAGAAAAAAAAAACACGTTACACGCGCTGACATCGTATATGCCGGGACGTTTTGCGCGCGACGTTTTTTTAATGTGATCGCGCAGCGCGCAGACGACTCGAGACGAGCAATGGTGTATGGTGATGCAATCGCGAAAGAAATACGTAATCATATTTACGGCACGTGTCGACGGCGTGGCATCCATTGTTGATTTCCATCGATGCCAGAAACCATTGGAGACGTCGTCGTCGTCGTCGTCGTCGTTGTAGATGATGTCTGGCCTCTGAGGCGAGTCTCTAAATAATTTCGTTGAAACACAATGCGTCACACACACTTGCTCGCGTGTGTACGTTGCTCCCTTTTTTTCTCTCGCCGAAATAGATCTCGCCGAAAGAAAAAATTGTGTTTCGTCCGCATCATTTGTCGGCAGCAAAATTGTTTATTAGTTTTTTCAAATATTTTACATTTAATTGAACAAAGTCTAGACGATATACATATTTTCTCTCATTTGACTTCCTCGAAATATATAATTTTAGATCCTTTTGAATTTAACGGCACACGATGTTACATGTTTGTTGTTGTTGTTTTTAAATATTGTGTAAATATTCACACACGCGAGAATGCCGCGAGGGAGGCAACACCGCCCTCATACACGTGGGTCGCGGGTGGGTGTCTATCTTTCTCTCTCTCTTTCCCTTTTTCCGCGTGTTATCTATATTGGTTCAAGCTATAACTTAAACACGGACGGCACTATCTTTACGACTTCTTCATCATCGTAAACTATCGTCGTTTACACGTTTGTTTCGTTTGTGCTCGCGGACGCACGCGATATTTCGTATTCAGACGGACTTTTTTAATATTCATTAGCGCTTATCTCGCGCGGCCGCGCGGTTATCAGTCGGCGTTTTTCCCTTTGTTTTTCACAAATCATCCTTAAAAGAGGCACGCCGCCGCCAACGTTTTTCTCTTTTCTGGTGTAGCGCCGCCGTCGCCGCCGCCCGACCTTCATCCGGCAGTCGGGGCGCGTGCACAATCCGTTATCAGCGTTTTACTTGTTTTCACCGCTAATGATAAGAGGGGCGGCGCGCCGCACGATTCTTCTTCTATTCGAGACGCACACACACACACACACACACACACACACACACACACACACACACACACACACACACACACACACACGCGTAGAAATCCATGTGCAGTTACAAATCAGACTCTGTGCTGAGGCCTTTTATATAACATTGTCTTAAAGGCAACGTGTTGCGACTTTTATATTTTTCTCATTCGTAATTTCGTCTCCACAATCTTGAATTTGTGCGCGCGTTTCAATTTATTCGCGCGGTAGAGGTAATTTATTTCTATTCGGCTGGCTCTCTCGCGATCATCTTACGTGCAATGTTATCTTAATGGCCCGAACAGATGACACCAACAAGTTACAGAGTCTTCACAAATTCGCTTCCGCGTGCGCATCGCGTAGACTTTTAAATAAACGTGATACGTATTTTGCGTATCGTTTGTAAAAATAAAAAAATATTTTTACACATTTCGCACCCAACACTTTGAAATCAGACGCGCGCGAAGCGCTGTTTCTTAAACACGTGCGATTGTTTATCTCAAGATATTTATTTATTTTTTTTTTTTTTTCTACTTAAAAAGAGCATGTACGAAAAAATATATTGACGCGGATAATTCTTCGCGTTCTTCGAAGATTCCGAATCTTCCGGCAAAACTTGATTATCATCGGCGCCGTTGCAAACAGAACGATGTGTGGACAACAACAAATCAGCGGGTGGCGCGAGGGAGAAAGAAAGAGCGAGAGAAAAGAAGCAGCGCGGTTAAGAAGAGAGGGGAAAAAGTATACACTCGCATGTTGGCGGCTCGTTCATTGCGCTCTTATCGCGCGAGGGGATTCGACGATTTATTGACGACTGAGCCCGATAAGGAGGAGAGGCGAATGAGCTACGAGAATGAAAGCGCGAGAGAGAGTGAAAGCGTCCATTGTGGGGGATGAAACGGGGAGGATTGCTCTTTATTCGCGGGCGGAGGGAACGAAAGAAATCGCGCGCGATTCTTCCGCGACCAGCCGCCCGCTCGTCGGAATCGATTTTTTGCGTCGATCGAACAATTTTGCGGTGCGTGTGTTGGAACACACCTTGTTCGCGACCGATTCCCTCGCGCGACATCTCCCGCAAAACGCGCAACTTTCTCTCTCTCTCTCTCTGTCGGCTCTGCTGTGTATGTAACCGATGACACGGCCGTACGGAAACTTGGTAGAGAAAAAATTAATTTAAAAGTTTGTCTTAATCTCGCGGAATATTTTGAAATATAAAACCCCCGTCGGGCTGAACCTGAACTGGTTTGAGAAAAATTGTGTTTAAACTCTTCACCCGAGAGAGAAGGGTATGTACTCGAAAACAAGCGCAACTCCATTAACCGGTAATGGAAACATGGTTTTGCAAGATGTATTTGCGAACTTTAAATGAATTTTTCTCGGAAAAGCAGTTTTACCGCATATCCGCGATCCGCTTTTTCGAGTCGAGATTGCTTGTTGTTGTTGTTGTTGTTGTTGCTTTTTTTCGTTGCGATTTTCTCTTGTCTTCACGTGTTATTTTTGTTTTGTATGTAATTAAATATCCCAATTTTTTATTAATCGTCGTTGACATTTTCTTCCCCGTGAAATTACAGGTGAAAGCTTCCACCTGCGCAATGTGCTCTCCCGTCCACCTGTAACACACGTTCTCGCGATTTCAAAAGACATAAAAATGCGAAGATAACAGTTTTTTTCTAGAATAAATTAATGACTTTATATATTTTATGCGTATATAACGTGGCGTGTGCGTAACATACGCGAAGCGCGCGCGCGTTACCCACCTATATCGCGTTTCGATAACCGCGTCGAAGTTGCAGGTGGGTCGGTCGAGTTACAACAGAGCCTCGCGGTCACACGCGCTCTCTGCGTCCTCATCTCCGTTGTTATCAGTGCTCGGCATCCGTAACTCTTTCACCGCAACGTCGGCGTTGGCGACGACAAGTGCAACGCGCCGCCGCCGCCGCCGCCGCCGCCGGCGGACGTTGTTGCGTCCGCGCAAACTTTGTTGCACATACACAATGGTGTTAAATAACGCGCGAGCCGGGGCTAAAATATATGTGTGCGCATATATTATATACGCAACTTCGTCATCGCGGATTATAGTTCAGTTTCGCGATATACCGCGGGGTCAAACGCCCCGTTATCACGCATCGGAACCGCATGCAGGAGACCGCGCGCGCGCGTGTGTGCACGCGTGCCACACGATTATTCCCGCACGCCATTTCGTTGTTTCGCGCGCTCCGAGATTCGCGTGAACGTCGAGGTAAGAAAAAAACTATGTTATACCGTTTTTTTTCTTCCTCTCGCGTGCTGTCGGAGCGAAATTAAGATTGAGAGCGAATTATCGTTTTGTAACTTTTTCTCCAGTTTTTTTTTTTTTTTTTTTTTTTAACGAGCAACAATTTTTAGAAGCAAATAAAGAATTCGTCGGTTAATTAATAATTAGCGCGATTATTAGTCGTTAAAAAATGAAGTGGAAAATAGATCGATGATCAATTTACGGAAAGATGTAAGCTTGTAATTGTTTTTTAATTTGCTTTTTTGTTTCGCGCTGGATTTTCTCTGCAAATTGTATACAGATCTTCAACTGCGCGCCGCGTCTCGTTTCGTCGATAAAAAAAACTGTGCTATCGAAAAAATTTATATCAAAACGGAAGCAACAACGTTCGATTAGCGGAATGCAAACACATCAAAATCTATCGCGCCGATTGGCTTGACGCGTCGCGCGTGTATGTATATTCACGGCGCAATATATTACTGTACGCGTGTGCGGAATGTTTCATTTATCATTCGCGAACGCGAACGCGCGCGCTGCTCTATCTCCACATTCCCAGGCTCCTCTAGTCAGGCGTCTATCGTAGAAAAGGGACCGAAGTAGGTCGAAAAGATAGCGTCGTGTGTGTACGTGAATTTATTCTTTATGTGTAGTTTCTACGCGTTTCGCCGCGAGCGTAACGAACGACGTGCCGATCTCTCTCGGTATATCTCGTGACCGACGATTTTATTATCTTCGTTGAAACATATTTTTTGAGCTCTATAATAATCTTTTACAAAAGAAAGAGAGAGAGATAGATAGATAGATAGATAGATAGTCGCTTTATTTATATAGCGCTCTGGGACAACCTCCTCAAGCGCGCATCAAATTACAAAAAATATAAATTAAATGACAAAAAGTAAAACTAAAAAGTAAAGAAAAAGAAAAAAATATAGCAAAACATAATAAATAAAGAGACAGAGAATATATTTTTTTCAAATAAAATAATATTCTACATTCTAGACAAATCGATCTTTGAACGCGAGTTTTTTTTACGCCGTATCGATAGTTAATTGTGCACGAGAAAAGGAAGACAATCTCTCTTTCCGCGTCATCCTCTCATTGTTTGTCACTCGATTTTCGAGAGTCTCGAGATTATTTAATCTTTGACAGAGAAGCGAGCGTTTCCTAGACACTTCGAGTTTCGATAGCCGGTGGCATTCGATAAGAAAACACAGTCAAGTTTTATCGCATTACGCGTTTAGGGGGTACAGCCTGGTACAGAGCGATGAAGATCTTAGCTTAGTGCAACGGCGATTTTACAATACTGTATAATGCACGCTCGTCTTGTTATTTCCGCGACTATTTTCGCGCGACCTAACACGTGATTGCGATCCGCCTCCGCGAATGGACATGTTGCAGAAGAAGACGAGAGAGAGAGGTAGAGAGATATACATACATATATATACACATATTCATGTTTCTGTTTGCGCGCGCGATGCACAAACCGCCGCGAACACAATGGCGCGCGACTATTCGCGTGGCCTCCGATAAAAATTTGCAATTCCATTTTCTCCGATCTCGGCGCGCGTCTTTTGAACGATTGGTTTGGACCCCGATGAAACGATTGAGAATTTATATATTTTTTATTTTTTTTATTTTTTCAGGTCCACCGTGCAATTCCTTTTGCACGCGTGTGACTTTTTAGACAGAGAGAGAGAGAGAGGAATATGCGGCAGAGCACATATCAGATCGCCGAGATTACGTCAATCAAAAAAATTATCATTTCGCATCCGGTAATCCGACGCGTCACGTAACACATTATCGCGGCGAGAAGTGCGGAAGTGCGCCTTTCGAGAGAGAGAGAGAGAAAGAGAGAGAGAGACGGAAAGAAGGGGCCCTACTTTTTTTCTCAAGGTAGGACCTTGAATTGGGGATCTTGCAACGTCCGTATAACTTCGTGTGTACGACCGACGAGCGTCCTCGACCGATTCAAGCCCCGTGCCACGTGTCGATCTATTGCGCCGTTTACACGTTTGTTTCTCGCTCGCTCGTCGTCTGTTAATATTCGCGCGCGTAGGATACACGTGTCTTTCAAAAACGATCGTTAGACACGCGCGCGATACACGTAAGAGACGTTGTAAACCGTAAGTGTTGCGTTAATGACGCAAACATTACCAAAACAATAAACAATATAGTACGCGAGTATCTTGGCACGCGAGTTTGATGTTACACGAGTTTTTGGAACGCGAGCGATCGAAAGAGTTCGAAGTCTCGGAGAGAAAGAGAGAGAGAGAGAGAGAGAGAGAGAGAGACAAAAAGAAAGAGAGAGAAAATTATAAGTGTCCGTCAGAGTAATTTTTCAACAGCTGATTAATTTAATTCCGTGAACAAAGCGATACGAGGTTAATTAATTGACTGATTGACACTGATGTATATATACATCATGTCGTAAAAGCGCGCCCGCAAACGCGCGTGCCGCACACACTTTTGCGTTATCGTTCCCCGGAGCTTCTCCTCCTTCTCGTGTTGCACGTGTTGACCTTTCGTTCGTTCCGCGGATACCAAACGAGAAAGATTCGGTTTACAAGCAACGCTGAAAAGTGGTCGGATCGGGTGTTAAAAAAAAAAAAAAAACGAACAAACAAACAAACAGAAAAATCGCGTAGTCGCGGTTCGACGTCACCGCGCGATATATATATATGTGCGCGCGCCGATTTAAATATTATTACATGATTCACGTACGTATGCATGTATGAACTATCGTTGCGATTACGAGTGTGAAGTCGTTTTTCTTAGCTGGTTAGCTAATCTATTTGCATACTCGAAGAGTTCTATAAATACTTAGTGGCGCGATCGGGCACGATGCTAATGAAACACACGCCGCTGTTGTTCTCGAGAAAACCAGTTGAATCTTATCGTTTCGCGCAGCGCGTTTTTTCCTTCCAAGTAAAGAAACACGTTCGGATAACACACAGTTTTATTTTTCTCTCTCTCTCTCTCTCTCTCTCTCTCTCTCTCTCTGCGGTCGGTCGTAACACGTAAAAGAGTTGCGCGAACGAGCAATAGAAAATTAAACGGTCGTTAGATGAGAAAATTACAAGAATATATATCTGCGCGAAAATTTGACAATGAGAAGAACCGATTTCCCCAGATCTCGCGCCTCGCTCGATCGGGACGCGAACGACAACACAACCGATCACGACGGCCGTCTTCTCGCATCGCGATCGATTGTAAAAATTATAGATCCTCACACGGAAGATACAGGTGCTTGCTTCTCTCGCCTGATAGATACATCGGGCAGCTGCGCGGCGCGATTCGATCAAAGAGATTTCTCGAGAGACCGGCTGCTCGTGAAAACGTAATAGAAACGCGCATACGGCGGAAATACCTGGGCGCGTGTCCAAATGCGAATCAAAAAGACGCGTGTTGTTGCTGTACGACATATAATTCTCCTTTGTTCGTCGTCGTGTCTCTCGCACTTAGCGCGTCGCTAGCCAGCGATACTTGCGATTATTCTTCCGAAAATACGCGAGTTTGTTTATCGAGCTATAAAAGCTACGCGGCGTCGGGCGTCGGCGTAGCATCACGCGCGTGATATCGCGCGCATTTTGCGCATGATCGAGAGAGTTTTCCTCAATGCTCTTTTTCTCTCTCTCTCTCGTCTTCCCCTCGTCTTTCCCGACGAAAGTCGAACTTTCGTCGTATTTACATGACGCGCTTTTCGACGCGTTTTGAATTCGCCGATTTAATCGCGACGCCGATTTAATCGCATTCGGGAAACGTGAATACGCACGGGGGGAAGCTACTAGCGAAATTGTTTCTTTGATTTCGGACGGGAGGAGGATTAGTCGGAATGTATAATTCGTTGAATAATTTATGAGCGAAACGGGAGGGGCTATCGGCGAGTTTCAGCCCGTAAAATCCGGATAAACATGTAATTTACGTGCAATGGAGAAACTCTATAAATGCGTAGTGTACAAGCTGCGCGCTCTTCGTTTTTTTTTTTTTTTTTTTTNTTCTTCTTTTATCTCTCTTCCACAGCAACATATGATTTATCGTTAGAACAACGGTATGCGCTTACGTGACGTTTATATTCTTTGTTTTCCATCCCGTATTTTAAGCGCGCAATGGAACGCAAATGAAAAAAAAACGCGTTTTTGTTTTAAAGACACTTGTCTCTCTAAAATGTGTATCTCCCTTTGTGCTCGAGAGCGCGGAGAGCTTCCGCCTCGTATGTACGTATATATAAACGTCTTCGCGCGAATAATTTTGCTTCGAAGGATATATATATATGTGTAACGCGCGCGGGCACGACGAGACGATTTTCGCGAAGCGAACGAACTTGAGGAATGTGGGGCGAAAGAATTCCGCGGCCGACACTACTGCGCGTAAACCGCGCGAACCCCTTTCGCGCGTGACGGTTACGTTATTTGTAATCAAACGACGAGGGTGTTATCTATCTAGCTCGAAAACTATCAAGCCGGATACGTCCGGTTTATCGCGCGTCTTCGACCGACGAAATCGGGTGCATTGTAGAGGCGCGTGCGTGCGTCTCACCACTGCGGCCGGATTCGTATTGTTTATCAACTGCTATCTCTCTCTCTCTCTCTCTCTCTCTCTCTTTCTCTCTTCGCAGAACGCTCTCTCTGTGTGCGCGATATCGCAGAAACCGGCTGTAACGGGTTACGGTTATCAGTCTCGTTTCACTTCCCTCCGCGATTGCACGCCGCTCATTATTAGTCGTCTTATTCGCAATAGCGGATCAAAGATCCATCTCGGTTGCCGCCGGAACAAGCGCGCTCGCGCGCACATTGACAGTATATCCCCGCGCGATAATTTTACTCTATTCAATACTATTCGCTCAAGTTTAAAAGCGCGCTTTCACGTTTGCACGCGCTTGTTGTATAAACGAACGCGAACTGTTTATACATGTTATTCAATTATTTACGTGTCATTTTTTTTATTATTATCGCTCTCCGAGCAATAACATATTCATACGCGCGAGATTTGCACCGTACATGCGAGAATTATAGATTTTATTTTCTGCGTCTGGTTATTTTTTTTTTTCTTTTTTTTTTTTTTTAACGGCAGACCTTGGAACGCCGTGCGATATAATTGCGAGCGTGTGGTAGTAGGTATAGTTAGTGCACGCGCGATCGCTCCGAGTTCGTCCTGCGAGATGATGTCACGCGCGTCAAGAGTATATAACCGCTCGCGCGTATGTTGGTTTATGTATATACATATAAATATATATATACATATATATATATATATGCACTCTCCGTGTGCGCGCGAGCGTGTGACGGGCGAACACGTGCGAAACGCCCAACGACAACGATCGCGGCCTGTCGTTAGCATACCGAGCGCATGTAGGAAGCGTGTGTACTTGCGAATGCCTCAAGGAGACACGATTGATTCTTATTAATAGATTCGTTGTTCTGTCTGTCTGTCCGTCTGTCTCTCTCTCTCTCTCTTCTTCGAAAAGATAAGAGCACGCAAGTTGTTTTCGTAAATCACGCAGGAACCTACGACAGCTGTCAGGAAGGACCTTTTCTGCACGAGAGACAGAAAAGGAAAGAGAGAGAGAGAAAGAGAGAGAGAGAAAGAGAGAGAGAGAGAGAAATTTGTATAAAACAACTATTTTAGTGAAGTCGATATATCGTATTGTCCGACATTAAAATTCAGAAGACAAATTTCAAGTAACAAAGAAGAATTCAAGAGCTAACACATTAATTTACGTAAAAAACAAAAAAAAAACAGTTAAAATAATTCTTTATCATGACCAGACACATGCGTACGATAGTCGAATATTTAATATTGAAAATAAATAAATATTAAATATGCAAATATTGAACACACAAGTCTCAATGTTTTCAAGTGTTTTGTGAAATATGTATTTTTTTTTTTTTTTTTTAATAATATATTGTAATTTCTTGTGCAATATTGTAATTTAATATATTGTAATTTCTCTGACTTTGTTGCACAAATAATTCGCAACGTCATATCTCTTTTAATAAACGTTTGATCAATGGTACTTTATTTTTCGCTGGAAATTGTTATAGCTGATATTAAAAGTTATGCGAATGCAATACGCGCGCATATTATCGGCCATTGTGTGCGATTCCCGGTTAAAGTCTGAGAAATTAATGTGTGTGCGTGATCGCGACGTTTTCCATAGGTCAGACGGTGCCATGAGAAAGTCAAGAAAAACCATTTTATATACGAGCGACTGCCGAGGCGTTTTGAGGTCGTCCGAGGTGTGTTGCAGCGTCGATGTTATATTAAATACTTAGCGCGCGCGCGCGCGTTTCCCTCGTGGGTCTTGCCTTCTAGCTTTTGCCATACGTGCATCGAATGCACACGACGACGGATTCATAACATTCGCGCCGAGTCTTTAATGCGCGCCTAGCTGCCGTCAGTTTTATTGCGACTGGGTAGGTTTATACGATTCTCAATTGTGCGCGCGCGCGACCGACACGTTGATTACTTATTTACATCTCGTCGAAGTGTGTTTATTGCAAATCTCACCTTTAGGAATTACCTCAGAGAATGACGTATGTGTTTGTCTCTTCTGTCTCGGAATAAAAATGTTCGATCGTAATGTTCGACGCGCGTATATTCGAATTCTTCGAGCGAGCGAACTTATTTTTTGACGAGACGGAGAAAACTTCGGTTTTGCTCCGGCAGCGGAAAAACAACTTCGACGGTTATATGCGTGTAAAATATTTCTCTCTCGATTGTTTTTTTCCGCGGTGGCTCATAACGTGCATATAATTTTATCGCTCACTCGGGTGGGGAAATCGAGCGAAATTCTTCGGGTTATGCACACGCGCGCGCGTGCGCACGCGCGTTTCCCAGATAAGAGCCCCATTTCATCTCGGCCGTTTATCGACGGTACATACGGCAAATGCCGGCTGTATATTTTCCTCGCTTTTATATTTCCGCGCGGCGAACGAGAGAGAACGGTCGTCCGGTGCGATACGACGACGCTCCTTCTTCAAGCGGACCCGGGCCGTGATAAAGGATCACTTGCATATTACAAATAGATTTAATTGGCCTGTTCCGCTTTTGCGCCCGGTTACGTAAACTCAATAATGCGAAGTTATTTAATTGAGGTGTTACGCTCCGGTAGATAAAATATTCTCCGTACCGTTGAACGTGGAGTTTTTAATACACACGCGCACACACACACACACACACAAACACACACACACACGTACACATAGGATTCCTCTTCCTGAACATAAATTCGGTAAACATACGCGGATGAAGAAACATACATTTCGCGCGATTATATTTTACGCCGCGTAAGTTTAACGCTACGTTGTCGGTTAAGAGCTTTTACAGTTATTTGCGTTATATCACAATCGAATATTTAATCTCCTAAATCGCACGTAAAAGTGCATCAAACGTGCGTGTAAATCGTGTTCGTGTTATGTGATGCGTAATATTTTATCGAATACTTTGTAAAATAACGGTTTGTTGTAGCAACCAATTAATAAAGAAACATATGGCTCGACAAGCCGCCGGTATATTTATCCGCGCAAAATATATTTCACAGAAAAGAGAAGGTAAAGGGGTTGTTTATTTATACAAGAATGCCAATTAAGCATCCGGCAAGAATTTTTGAATTGAATTCGATATGAGTTACCATGTGTATTAAGTTACACGTTTTTAAAAACATATTTCGCCCACACACACACACACACACACAGAGCGTTTGGCTCTTATTTCTTTATTGGCAATTTTATGAATTCGTTGCGAAATTCTCTCGAGATTTTTCTCTTGTCTCGCGAATATAATAATACACGACTCGCGTGTTTATTTATTTATTTAACATTCCGCTACAAATACGGCGAGTCACGGACGCGCGCATAAATTAGAAATATACGTTCACAAGTGATATATTATTTTGATCGCGTTCAACGGTGAATGGTGTCACGCGAGACTTATTTCGTTGTCACTCCCACTATGGTTTGTACTATGAGTATCTATCGAAGAGCGTTAAACTGGGTCAACGAGTCGACGATTCGTTTATCTGTTTGTTTGCTCCCGTCTAGAGCGCGCGCGCACTTGGGCGCGCACAGTTACTCGTAAAGCCAACTGTTGAAGCAGAGAATTTTTTTGCAAATATTACTTTTTTTTTTGTACGTAAGTACACACAGCTGATATATCAAATACGCAAATGTAGAGATTTTCTCTTTCGCTATAGAATTATTTACGTTTGTAAAACATTTTTGCGCGAAGTGTTAAATTTTACGACAAATAGGGGAAAAAATCACGAGATGAAAAAATTTACTCTTCGAAATTTGTTCTCCCGTAGAAAAACGCGATAATTTTGTTTCGCAATTAATTTCTCTTCGCGCGCACGTCTCTTTTCTCGTGCGCAAAAAATAACTCGACAAACAAAACCCGACGATATCTCTCGCTATAATTATAACTTTTCGCATTCTCTTTATCTGCGACCTAATCGTTCGCGCAACAATATGTATATATATATACATGTGTATATGTTTAACGTTTACAAATAAAGTGCGTCACGGTCGAGTTATCGGTGGAGAGCGTCGCTTCGTGAAAAATCGTGGGGGAGGAGAGCACACAGTTTTATAAAAGTCGGAATAATATAAACTCGCGCGGTTGCGGTAACAGTACAAAGTACTTTCAGCGCAACT
The DNA here is from genome assembly GCF_002006095.1 of Pseudomyrmex gracilis. Lineage (NCBI taxonomy): Eukaryota > Metazoa > Arthropoda > Insecta > Hymenoptera > Formicidae > Pseudomyrmex > Pseudomyrmex gracilis. The sequence continues at coordinate 540,803 of NW_018020591.1, read as the reverse complement.
GTTATGTAAAATATAATCGTATGTAAAATAATGTGTGAAAATTAATATACGGCACTTTTTTATATTTTTGTTACAAATTGTCACACGAAACGAAACAAAAAACGTTCTTTCCAAATATTTACATTATTCAAAAAGCCGTATCAAATATACGATAGAAAATTGTTAAAAGTCTGTCGACACCATGTTTGATTTTTAAAAAACTCAAAATTCTCAAAAAAAAAAAAAATCTATGAACGAGCGAGTGTTCGGAAAAACGGGCGAATTCGCGGGGAAACGCGATTTGCGGAATTGCAAATTTGTGCGGTGCCGCATCGTGAAACGCGTGTCCGCTTGGCGTTGAATGCGATGTAACGCGCGAGAGAATCCGCTCAAATCTTTGACACGTGTCGAGCAAGTTTTGCAGCGCGGCGACGATTTCTTGCTATCGCTCGGCTAGATAAGATAAATTTGCGGCGATGCGCGCTAGGGAGTTGTCGGAAATGTCGAAGTTTTTCGCGGAAAGAAACGCGTCGCGCCAGGCGAGACAACTTGTTGCGCTTCGCCTGCGAAGGGAGAGAGCAAGCGCGAGGGGAGTTCTCGCGCGTTGCATAATATCTGCACTCTAGTCGCAGTAGCGTATCGCATATTTTTACGCTCCTTCGCTTGTCATCGATTGTTTCAAACAAATGACTCCGGCGCGTACATGTTAGTTAAAATTGTTAAAATTTTAATGCCGATGTGTATATTTTGTAAACAAAATGGGGAACGTCTTTTTTTTAACATTCGTTACTTTTTAGCTTTTATAAAAGTGCGTTCTCGGGATAACTTTTAAAACCACGAGGGGGAAGGGAACTCGAATTGTGGGTTTTACAGTTTTTGGATTTTTATTTTTCAACAAGTTGATCAAGGTGCGGTTGGGAGGTGGTGCCTTGCCTTCACTGAGATTCGAATTTGTCATTCAGGCTGCAACACGAGATGATCGAATGATACGCGTCAGATCGGAACGTGTTGTAATACTTAGCGGCGCGTACACAAGCACGTATGTATGTATTTGATACGGGCGCGCGATCTCTTGCTTTTAATTAACTTCATATAAAATGGATTTATATCTCGCGTCACGAGAACGCGAGACACTCGAGGTGAATATCTTTCGATAGTGCGGCGCGAGTTGTTTATATATATATATATATATACACATTCGTAAAAACGTAATTTAACGATCCCGCGCGCTTTATAAATATTTGGATTTTTGCTTGGATCGTCGCGTACGAAACGAATTTTCATATCACCGAGAAGAGAGAAAGGAGTTTTCGCGGGTGTGGGTGTTGATCTCGCAACGTGATGCAAGACACTTTTGACTTCGCGAGGCGCAACTTCGAAGGTCTTCCGTTCTTGTCCGGACCGTCGAACATCGCGATAACGCATTCCCATCGCGTGGACTGTGCCTTATTATACTCCAGTGCGTCGGTACAATGAGGAATTCTTCACCTTATGCAGCCACGTGAGAGGGGGAGGGAGGGAGATGGGAGCGAGGCAGACATAAGTATACGTTCTGTCTGCATAATCATGCGGAATTGTGTGGATGCATTTGACTTTGTCATCGCGTTGCTTCCTATTGTTCGTCGCGAAACAAAGGTGTTACAAATTGTCACTTTAATTCCGATCAGATAAGATAGAAAAATTGTTCTCTAGTTTTTTTTCTTTTTTTTTTTTTTTTTTTTACGATGCGTCAATTTTGATGCACAAAGAAAAATTGTTCTCCGGCGTTTTTTACGACGCGTTAATTTCTGCAAACTTCTGTGTTCCGCGATACCTCCGCGGAAATCAACGTCAGCTTAAACAAAATTGTTTTTGTTTTTTTTGTAATTTTGCAAACACACAATCGTTTCGGAGATTATCTCGCGCGATATCGCTTTTCGATCGATCGAAAGATCTTTTATCTCTTTCTCTCTATTTCTGACGTAACGAAGAGAGAGATTCGGTAAGCTGTCTGTCTGTTTGTCTGTTCGTACGTACACAGCTTGTCGGTTTCGTCACAAACTCTCGCTTCCTTATCTACTCGCGGCTTTGTTGCCAGCAATTTAACCGAGAGCGCAAAGACACTCAAGTTCCTAATTAGCGTGATTAGCAACGCGGCGGCGGAGCAAAGCAGTCAAATGCACTCGCGCGCCGCCACCTTCCCCCCCCTCCCAAGTCTGTTATACGTCGATTAAGGAGACATTAATTTGGTGCGATTACGCGTTTGTTCCCGCAATTATCGTTCGTGACATAACTGAAAGCGCCCCCCTCTCAAAGAACCGCGTGTGGATCAAGCAACTCTGTGTGTCGCGCGCGCGCGCGCGAGAGATCGTCCAGGTCGCAAGTTTTTTTAACTAACTTTACGGAGATCAAACAAAATTGTTATTGTTTTATATAATGATGCGTAAATCAAAAATATATTGATTATTGAACTGCAATTTATTTACGGCCGCATTATCTGAGAAATTATCTTGAAGCGTTGATGTCGTAAGAGAGAACGTTGTATTTTCAGACGATTATGCAGATAATTTCTGTCATGCAGATCTTAAGAGGCAGATATACATTAACATATATACATATATCGAACGTATATAATCGTTAACGGGCGGTAATAACATGTGCGTTCGATAACACAAAACGTATCGCGCAAACAAACACTCGATGTAAATCGAGTAAACAAAAAAACTCCGGAAATTGATTGTGGAGAGGCAGCGTTTCGCTTTTTCGATTCACACAAAGTGAATAACTTTATAATATTCGGACAAACACATAAAATTTCGCTTTGTCGCAAAATAATTTTGTCCAGAATAAAAAGAAAAATATATTTATTGTGCATTACGTTACACAGTATTAAATTCAGTTAACAAAAATATTAAAATATTATTCAGTTAATAAAATTATAATTAAACTTTATTAAGTATGTGACGTTTATAATGTTTTCTGTTAACTAGGCTCAATATTCTACAGTAAACATGGCTCTTATTTTTGACTTTCGAGTTGTTCTCACGGCACTTTCCAGAAATGCTTTCAATTGCTAAAAAAATAGTCTGTGAAAAAGTTTATCCCGATTGGAAAAATCGCACAAAGGGGAAATGGAATCCCTCCTTTAACATTAAAACAAATTATTTAAATGCGTAATGAGTCGATTTTATTTGTGTTTATCTTCTAACTTGTGGATCATGTCGAAAAACTTGTTAAACAAAAGTTGCAGATCCGAATCAAAAGTACATTTTGTCATCTGTTACTTTTTCTCGCGCGACTATCGGTATTCGTGTGATGTTACTTTTTGGAATTCGTTTGCGTTTAAAGATCCAGAAGCTCCTTTTTTCATTCTCGGAGATGCCGCAGAGAAAAAATTTCCATCAGGTGTAAATAAGAACCGTTCTAAGTAAACATGCAATAAATTGTCTTCTTTTTATCTCGGACACATTTATACTGCAACAAAATAAAACTCGCGTAATGTCCGAATGAAATTTTATTCACTGTATTTTAAATTCACCATCAGGCCATCATTAGACACCTGGTTTTGAACGAATTTCTATGGAACGAACGTTTCGTAACGATTATTCGCGAGCTCGAGCGACAAGACACAAACAATTACTCAAACAAAATTGACTTGAAAAATGATAAAAAAAGGTTATATAAGAATTTTTATCAGCAATGACACATCATGTACACGCACAATCCTATAAGTTTCTCGAAACTCTGTTTTTTTTTTACAATTCCAAATTTCCACGAGCTTTATTAATCGGAAAAATGTATCTCTTCCCTCTCCCTCCCCTCCCCACGGAGTCGCCCAAAAATAAAACTCGGGTCATCTGTTATTACGGTACTTGCAAACTCGCGCTACTAGAGGGCTACAGAGTTCTATCTTTACTTTTGTGTATGAGCTAACATCGCGCGATATCTTTGGCTTGTTTATACCGGGCGTATATTGCGAAACGCTTTTCTAGAATCGTTAGACACATTCGTCGAGCCGGCTGTAAATTGTAATTACTCCGCGCTACTCGTATATATGTGTGTGTGTGTTTTCATCAAAGCGCACTTTCTCGCGCGAATTGTTTCTCGGTCTGTAATATATTTAATTTAATAATTTATTGCAACTCTCTCACATGCACACCGATGTTGTAACTTGTGATTTTTTAATAACGTGTGCTTGATGAACCGATTCAAAATCAACTCGCTTTTCTCTTCCTTTCGTTTCCGCTCTGCAGCATTTCGCAGAAAATTAAAAACAAAAACACACACACACGTCGATCGACTGATTAAAACTAATTAGCATCCGAGCGGTTTCTGATTTCAATTCGCTTCGCGCTAAACCGTGCCCGCACCGCGAATCCATCCGGCTCCGGATCTTAATCGTTAATGACTAATTTAGTAATTATAGAAAGCGATAAGCATCTCGCATCTGTAACTTATCGCATCGTGTATACGCAATACAACGTCGACTTTCGCCAATTTCGCGTTGGAAATGGAATCGCTTCGAAAACAATAAAATCGCCTCGAGAGAAAAACAAGACGATGCAAGCATCTTTCCGCTCTTCGGCATTGCGAGCGCGCACGCGCAATGGTCGGTCATTGCAATTAGATGCAGGATTCCTGGGATCATCGCGAATGAGGAGAGCGAAAGAGGAAACCGCGCCGCGCGGTGATTAGCGCGGCGCGAGTTTGCAATTAATATGATCCTGAAGAAAGCGGACACGGCGCGCTTATTTGCCAAGTATCACGAGATACGCCTTTATACGTCGGCTCCCGTGAGTACACACTCATTGAGAGACGGCGCTTTCACTCGCGAGAAGAAAACTCACACTCGTTTCGAACGATCGTGAGATTCGATACGCGGTAGGATACGCGTTCGAATACGTACAATAATGACCGCGTAGTTCCATTGCGTATATTAAGCGTGTCATTAATTTAAGAGAGAAACAGCTTTCCCGACATAGAGTTGTTGTTTTTTTTTTTCTTTTTCTATTTTTCTCGCAATTGCTGTTCCGAGCGCGAACCGGAACACGAGACAGACAGGAAATTAACCGGTGTCGTTTGATACGTCGACGATTATTTGAAAATGCACCAGACGGCGCAAGCTATAATTATCAAAGAGGCGCAGGAAATGCAAAACGCTCTTCTGCTAATAATAGGAGAGGCCGATATATTTTTGTATTCGACAATGATCGACGTCTGTGTTTAGCAGATATTTAAGTAGACTTAAATATCCGTTTAATAGATATTTAAAAGTCTACTCCGTCAAAGAGAATGGAAAAAAAAAAAAAAGAAACATCCGTGTTTTTGTATATCCCCCGCGGAGAATAACCCTCTCTCTCGCGCGACCGACCGAGACGTGTGAAGTTGACGTCGAAAATCGAACGCGTTTTTTTTTGTTTTTCTTCCTTGCGTTAAACAAAAAAAAGTGCAATTGACGCTTCGTCCAAAAGAACATTACGTAACGTCGAGCGGACACGCGCGAAATGAGTTTTGTTTTATAGCGCTCGTGTTACGCTCCGTAACACGCGGACATTTATTATTTCTGCTATCTATAAATTCGGCATTCGCGTAGTTCAGCACGCTTTTACAATGTGGAGCACAACCACTTGATGCTGGCGTCGGAGACGTTTCCGTGCCAACTCAAACAGGAGAAATAAGCACACACAGCAATCCCCCGCTCGCTCTCTCTCTATGTCTCTCAATTCCGTCTCCGAATATTCCGCCGCGCGTTTCCTAAGGCAGAAAAATTATTGCGTTTGTTAATTTCTCGCGACGCGGACACGCCTCGCGACTTTTATGACAGCGTATATTTGCGTATTGTTTTTCTTTTGTTTTATTCTTATTGTTCTTTATTATTCGGATATTCGTGCCAAAAGAAATAAGCGATCGAGCAGCGAGATCTTGCATATCTTCGGGTTCGATTTCTCTCTCTTTTTTTCTTTCTTTTTTTTTTTTTTTATAGAGATAAGACTTTGCTTTCTCTCTCCGCGTTTTGTTCTTCGCCTCCCCCTCTTTTCTCTCTTTCGTTATTTTATGTCGCGGCTCCGGTCTCGATATAGACGGTCTCGAAAATGGCGCTCGGCACATTCAGGCAAGGTGTGGACACAGCCAGGTATACTCGAAAATAAATCCGCTCATCACCCACATCGAGGGTGCTGCTTCGCGCTCGCTGCGTACCCGGCACTCCGATTCGATCGAGTTATCACGTGATAGCCTCGTGCTTCGCCGCTCCACACTCGGAGCCTGCCTCGTGAAACGTTCCGTCGCAACTATGTTTACGATTGAAATGCAAATAAATGACAAAATAATATACTGCGCTAAGAATGATACGCGCAAAGGTGCAGATACGCGCTAACGTAGAAGCAGACGTTTTATTTCGAGCGTTTGCGAATATTTCTTATGAAAGCGGATTATTTATTTGTATCGAAAAGAAAAAAAAACAAATTAATGAGGAATTAAATCACATTTATAGGAATATAAAAATTATACACACACACACACACACATACACATAAATAAATTTACGGAATATGCGCGCATTATCAAGTAAAAGAATGTCTTGTTTACTTTTCAACTCGATTCTTTTATGTTGATTTTCACACTTTGCGGCACGATAAAGCGCGCGCGCGATCGCTGACTTTGAACGAGCGCGCGTTTAAGAGATTCACATCTACGGACACATTTTTGACGTTATTTTTTTTTTTAACCTTTTGCCACTCGCCGCTACCGGAACATTCGTAATGTGCGCGCGCGCCATAACGTGCTCTCGCAAGAGGGTTAAATTTCCATTTGAAAATTGCAAAGTTCGCACAAAAAATTCGCTGTCAAATTTCGTAACAAAACGCTACGAAAAAAAAAAAAAAAAAAAAAAAAAAAAAAAAAAAAAAAAAACGTGAATCGCTTCGTTTTTTTCAAAGCGCGCACGCAAACGCTCCGTTACATGCCCTTTAATTCGCGGCCGAGTCAATGATTCAGCTTTTCAATTTACGTTCTTTTGTTTCGCGGATATCGTTTTCCACAGCTCGCGATGAAGTTTCGCGGAATTGTTTTTCTCGCGCATTGTACTTTAATGCACAACGATAAACAGTAAATCGCCTCTGGTCTCGGACCGGAGGAATGGGAATCAACGCGCGCGCGCGCATGGATTTCTCTCTCGAGACTCTCTCTAAAGTTTCTTCGGATGAACTTTTCCGCGGAATCCTTCGCCATCTGCCGCCACTCGTGTTCTCACGGATCGGGCAAGAGAACAAGTCAATAAGCAGCTTGGACTTTCGTAGTTTTTGCTTTGTCAGATCTCTGTTGGGTCGCATGGTCCACAATGCGAGGACTGAGTTTCAGGCACCATTGACCTAATTCCTTTATCTTGGGGAAATAAAACCGACCGGATCGAAAATGCGACCGTGAGCTTTTGCACGAGCTTAATCACATTATACAAATGTTAATTTTGTTACGAAATTCAATCGCGTTGTTTGCGTGGAAATGTCATTTCTCTTGTACGTACCATGCGGAGAAGCGCAGAAATGTAAAAGTTGAATTATACACTTCTCTCATTGATAATATTATAATACAGCTTTTATGAATCTTATCTCTTTCTTTCGAGAAAGAGGAGTAAAATAATCGCGCGAGAGAAAAGATAAAAAAAATTTTAATTAACTTTCGCGTAAAATCTCATTTGCTCGCGCGCTCGCGCATTGACGAATACATCATTGAGTATTTTTCTTAGACGCCATCGTGTGCGCCTCTTCTCATGGCATCGCGTTTAACCGGAGATCGATCGTTCCGCGAATATAAATAAAGGCGTGCCTGATGTTTACCAGAGAGAGAAAGAGAGAGATAAAGAGAGATAGATAAATAGATAGAGAGAGAGAGAGAGAGAATCGCGATTCGATCACTTCATTTCAATAAATGCGCAACATGCGCGGTCCGGAAAATATCTAATCGCCGCGACGAGATAACTCTAATCGAGAGGCTCACTTTCGTGCTTCTTGTGCGCGAAATAATGTGCGCTGCAAAAATTGCCGCGGACGACTTCTCGATCAAGTACGGCGATTAGACGATCCCGGTCGCAGACGGGATATAATCATAATGTCTCTCTTGCCGCATCTTTTCGCAATCTCGCGTGTCGATAAGAAGAAGTGCGCAATTTTGAGTCGTCGCGAACAGGTGAACGACCCCGCCGCGTTTTTAATAGAAGACGTAGTCCTCGGAAGCGTGCGTGGAATGTAGCTGCCGCCCGAAATAATCGCGAGAGTTCTAGAGTGGACTGCGAAAATAATCGGTCTCGGATATTTGAAACTTACGGCTTTTCATGATTTTCGGTTAAATCGAGAGAACGCGCGGAAAATTTATTGCGCTGTCTATATTGGAAAATTTTATTCGTGTCCTCAGTTAAAAATAATTCTTACGCGTACGTACACAGTTCGAGTGTATCTTATTTACTTCTGGCGAACTTGTTCTTTTTTTTAATTTTGTCGCGTCATCTCCGAAAATGGTTCCAATTGCTAAACAAAAACAAAAAAAAATAATCTGTGAAAAAGCCCGATAAGGGGAAATGGAACTCCTCCTGGATCCTTTAACATTAAAACAATTATTTTAATGTACAATGAATCAATTTTATTTGATTATCTCCCAACTTATTGATTGTATCAAAAAACTTGTTAAACAAAAGTTGTAGATCTGGGTGGGAAGTATAATTTATCATCGGTGACTTTTTTTCGTACGACTAACGGTTTTCGAAAAAAAATTCCAAAAAAAGTAACATCACGAATATCGTTAATAGAGTCCAGGACTTCCTCTTCCGATCGGGCTGAAATTTTTCACGGGTTATGTTTTTAACAATCTGAGCCATTCTCGGAGATGCCGCGTAAAAATTCAAAAGTCGAAAATGAGAACCACTCTGTACGTACATATTGGATATAATATAGAACTAAATATTGCTTCATAGAGCGCGAAGAGACACGGGAATAAAAACAGATAAAATAGTCGTTTGTAGCAGTGGCAAGTGTTTGCTCGACGGAACATCTCGCTTTTTGTTTTTTTTTTTTTTTTTTTTTTTTACTACGTACACACAAACGATTGTATTAACCATTTTCGCGGTGGGTTCGATTGACGTTTCCCGATAAGAGCGCGCGCGCTCTTCCAAGTTGGGACAAAAACCGGGCGGGCGGTTTCGATAAACATCTTATTTCGGGTCGTGTCGAAACGTCGCGGTGGTGTTGCCGCATGCCGCGCGATCACTAAAAATACACGACGTGGAGACTACGATGTGGAGTCCGCCACACCGATCCGCGCCGAGACGAAACTCTCGCGGTGAAACCGCGATCGAAAATAAACCTCACGAAACACCTGGCACACCCCCCGGTGTTCTATTCCGCACCCGTTTGAAATCCCTCATTCCATTCGGCGCGGTCCATCTCGGAATTGTCTCGCGCGCAACGACACGCGTGCGCACCTGTTTAGCACGCACAACGTCGTCTGCGCGATATCGGACACAAAGATGTGTCATTGAACCTGCGAAAATATTATTGGACGCGTGTCGCTTAAGGTAATCGCACCGAACGTGGTTCACCGAAGTATCGTCGAGAGATCGGGTCGTTCTTACTCGAAATTTCAAAGAGTGAGAGAGAGCAGATTTGTAGTCAAATCAGAATTTTAATTTTCTACTTGTGTACTTAATTAACGACAGATTTGAAAATCACGCGAGATAAAGTGGGAAAACAATCGTATCGAGAGAAGAAAAAAGCGCGCATGATGCATTCGCTTAAAATAAAGAACTCGATGTGTGTGTGTAACAACGCGATTTATTATCGGGAGGATTGACGGTGAGATCGGCGAATGCGCGTGTCTCTCTCGCTATCGCGGTGGCAATATAAAACCACCACCAATGCAATATCACGCGACGCGTTTCTTTCTGCAAGGTCCGGCCTCGATAAGATTGCGGCAAGAAGATTTCACGTGTTTGCGCACTGTTCGGAAAAATACATTTCGAGATAAGTAAAAATCAATATATTTGCGCGAATAAAAAAAAAAAAAAAAAAACCACACGTTATTCGGCGTTTTAATCACACTCTCTCTCTCTCTCTTCCGATATGGGCCGTTTTATTTGTCGAATAAATTTTCGAACGAGTAGCTTCGAGGAATTTAAAGTCCGTGAAAGAGAGAGAGAGAGAAAAAAAATGTCGCCCAACGTGGGGCTCGAACCCACGACCCTGAGATTAAGAGTCTCATGCTCTACCGACTGAGCTAGCCGGGCTACTTGCTCGGCCGTTTGTCCGTCGGGCAACAAGTTTCGCCCAAACAAACATCCGAAAATGAAAAGAGAAGACGCGACGTTTCGCGATATCACGTGTTTGCGAATTGTGTGTTTTTTTGTTTTTACGTTGTACACCCGATGATATAGACACGTCAGATTTTTTTTATCATCGGCATTAAATTATGTTTAAGCGTTGCAAAATTTGTGTTAATCGGCGGAAGAGAGTCTCGAGAAAAAGAAAAACAAAGAATCTCTTCTTGGAACTTGACGCGTTTGGCGATTAAAGCCGCCAATTCGCGCGCGTAGTGTTCAATCGATGATTGCGTCATCGGGAATCAATGCGAGGGGTAGCCGATTTATATTTACGAGCCGATGTGGCTGGCACCCTTCCAAGGGAATGCGCCTGCACACGGTGGGTTTCTTAGAAAGAGCCTGCGGTGCGCTTCCTTTGTCGTTCCTTCGTATATATCCCTTTCCCCGGTCTTTTAGCGCGCAGGTTGACATACGCGGGAGAGATCGTCGCATTTTCCGGATTGATCATCGAACCCCTTTGGTCTCTGTGAAGCCCTCGTTCGAGAGAGGGGGGAGGAGGGAAGGGATAGAGGACACTACGTCGAGTATTCACCGATTTTTTGACGAGCTTTTAACAGAACCAATCTGGAAACTGAAAAATTATCGAGGAGCGTTTGTTTCTTCTTGTGAGAAAAAAAGAGCTTTTATTATACATTCAATTATACAAATATGAAACGTTTCGCAAGAGATGTGGGAGATGACGGAGTTGTTGTCGCGGAAAATGTGCAAAACGCAACTCTGTCTCTCTCCCCCCTCCCCCCTTCCGTTGAAAATTCATCTTTTCCAGGTCACACGCGGAACGTTTAACTACCTATGCGCCGTACTTTTTGGACGTCGATCAAAACATGTTCATGAGAGACGACGGGTTCGGATAAAATGAGCATCGGTTGATTCAGTTATAATTTTACACATGATGTAGTTCTGCATTTTGTCTCGTCGCTTATATACACGCGACCGATCGTGTTTCGCGATCACGAAATCGTTGCGCGAAAAATATTTTTCGCGCGATCGTCCGGTCGTCTTATCGCTCTCCCGCTATAATCTCCCGCTACGTCGATCGAGGAGCGAAAAAATGACGCGATTTTGACTCGGTGTTTGCGCGCGTCGCGATAAATCGCGAGCGGTACTTTGATGACCAATTCTTCGCCAATTATTTCATCACCCCGGGAGGAGAGATCGTCGGTATCGGCGAAAATATTTCTGATGCGTTATCAGCGCGACATTGCGTAATGCGCGCGCGCACGGCCCGACAATCGGATACCGAAAGGAAAGATTGTACGACAATGTATACATACGAGAACCCCCCGCACGTCGCCGCGCCGGTTAAAAACGCGCATCTCGCGATATATAAATCACGCAACGAGGAAGATCGCGCAACAAAACGGAGAATTATATATGTCGCGAGGCGCGTTTTGTTTTCTCTCGCGAGAGATGCAACTCGGTGACATAATAATGTTGGTATAACGTGACGCAACGTGTATATATCTATCTCGCGCGTATATATATATGTATATATATATATATATAACGTCGTTCGCCGTGCACCATCTATTTCAGTTGGCCGTAGAAATTAGCGAAGATAATTCTCGATCCGGGAGCGTGTGCTTAATTGAGATTGTCAACATGTTTAATCTAAATTTAGATAGTTTTATTCTTTTTAACAATAGGAAGAGAGAAAAAAATCGCAACCAGTTGAAACGAAAACAACCGGTATTTTATTCCGAGATACGATGCGTGCACGCGCTAAAATATTGACTCTGTGATAATGAGTTTTCCTCTCTCTCTCTCTCTCGTTCTCTGAAACGTCGTTGTCAATCATTCCTCGATCAGCCCAGCTGTTGGTTATCGTTGCAGCTGTGCAGAAGCGTGTAACGTCGGGAAATTATTTTGAACAAGGCAGCGGCTGTCGAGAACGCGCGTGCAACGCTCTTAATATTGAAAAGTTGACACATCGGGAAGCCACTGGCGCGCTGCCAGGTATCTTTGCATTGGGAAACTCCCCGCTGTGTTACTTCTGGACAACGACCCTGAATCAGAGAGAGAAAGAGAGAGAGAGAGAGAGAGAGAGAGAAAGAGAAAACCCTTACGGTCTGCTCACAATATATCTCTCGATAAATTCTCGTCGATATTAGAAAATATTCTCAACATTTCTTTAAACAAAAATAATGTTCCCAGTAATTTTTTAACAACACTTGTTCGCGATTTTGATCCCGAAATGCCGAATTTGTTTTCATTTCGCGAGTTCGACGAATATATTATCGAGAACACGGAAAAAAAATCTCTTTGTACATTTCCTCCTCGTCGCCCATTTCCCTTGTGATCCATCGCGCGAGCGTCGCCGAAGAGAAGAAAGCACGCGCGTTTTTAACCGGCGCGTATTGCTACAAGAATGTTTAGACTTCGATTCGATCGGTCGCGGCGTCGCGGCGTAAAAAAAACTTTTCGTCATAAATCACGACGACTCGAGTGCACGTTAATTATATCGAAAAACAAACTGCGTGAACAACGCATTAGCGAGGAGGAGGAGAAGAAGAAGATGAAGAAGAGAAGAACGGGAGCGGCAGAGAGAAAATCCGTAGATAAAAGCTTGCGCGTGGGTTACAAGGGTTTCTCGTGTGCGTGTGAGTTATTTTAACGCGACTATCAAAGCGCGAGAAGTTACGAGGAAAAAGAGAGAGAGAGAGAGAGAAAAGTCAAGAAGAATGTTTTTGTGCAACACATTTGCCAACGCGACGAAACTGCATATATTTAATTAGTTACTGCGATAATCAGCGCGGCTTGTGACCCACCGGTCGAGCATGCGAGCGACGGAGTCACGGCCGTAAACTATTACTGCGTCTTTGATGATTTTGCGAGTGACCGCCACTGCGCATGCGCAGCTCGCAAACACACACACATACACACACACACACACCGTGGTGTGAACGCATTCAATTGTCCGCGATGCATTTATCATTCTAAGGAGATGTAATGAGATTCCTCGTGTTTACGATACATCGTCACGTTGTAAACGTTTTTGCTATGCACAAGTCGGCGCGAATGTGGCGTTCGTTATGTACACACAAAAGGCAGGACTCGCAGACGCAACTCGCTCAGCCTCATGATTTCGAGTCCGCTGCTTATCGCGCGGAGAGATAAAACCCGATGACGCGTAAATTAACAATTCCGTTCCACATGTGGATCTCTCTCTCTCCTCTCTCTTTCTCTCTCCGTGTGCCGCCGGACTTCGACACGTTACGGCATGTTTACGAGTGAATCATGGATGAGACGACCTTATAAATATTATATATATACATATATATATATATACATATATATATACATACATATATATATACATATACATATATGTATGTATATATATGTATATTCGCACATGCAATATCTTTTATTGAAAGCGGCCTTGATTTTTATCTATCAGGATCCCACAAGTGACGCTTTCAGTCTTCATTATAAAAATCAAAGATACTTGACGTCAGATATGATAAAAGTAATTTTTTTTTTTTTCTACCGCGAGTATATAAATAGTTGAAAAAAAATACACATATATGTGTGTATATATATGTCTGGTTTCTAGTGAAATTGCTCCGATTAACAACGCGCGATAATTAATTGGACTTTGAAAATTTCGACTAAATAGCAGGACTTTGTCCAAGTTAATCCAGAGATCGATTATAAACTTTCGCCGCGACATTAGTTGCAATTTGTAACGGCGATGTCTTGAATGCCATCTTCCCGGCAAATGTTTCCGAACACGTTATCTCTCACTCGCAGCCGCAGAATAGTACTAATTGCTCTAACTCTAAGATAGTAGTATAAATTAAAGGATTGAGGCGATAACGTGCGCGCTAACTCGCACGTAATGTCTGAAACTATTAAGCGTTAATAGTTATTGACATTGTTTTAAAAGAAAATAATTAGGAAGAAAATTAGATGAAAACTCGATTACGTGTAACAAATGTAAAGAAAAAAAAAATTATTTTACGATCAATTTTGCACACGCGTGTGCTAAACGCGGATTTTTTAATAGTTTTTGAACGCGTAAGGAAGAAACAAATTTACATACACGCCTCTATCATTAAAATCTCTGCTCTCTTCGAGCGTTCGAGTACGACAAGCTGTTATCTCCAATCTGTGCTTGCCTCCCCTGTGCGTCAATTTAAACTTATTTCACGAGTGACTGACAGCGAGCGGGTATTGCTCGTTGAGTTGCCATTTAAATTCGTGTGAACGAATACAGTTCGAGCTATTCAAATTCATACGGTCAAAAATACAGTTTCGACAGGTATGCGACGCATAATGAAACACCGGGCCCGAGTTCTCAACGAGCCCGGATAGCTCAGTCGGAAGAGCATCAGACTTTTAATCTGAGGGTCCAGGGTTCAAGTCCCTGTTCGGGCGTTTTTTTTTCTTCCTCAGTAAAATTGGGATTTTTTTGCGGAAAAATTAGTAACAAGCTGAATTTTTGCATCTTTATTTCGTCGTTTTAAACGATGTCTCAAAAGTCCCCGTGACCTCTGCGTCTCAAAATTTTATAGAGGGTTAAAGGGTTAAAAAAAAAAAAAACAATTTTTCGCAAACATCTCGAATTTTATTGGTTCTACGACAAAAATAGTTATTATAAAATTTAAGTTAAATTTTCTACAAAAAAGTTCTTTGAGTTTTTTTCGTGGGAGCAACGAGCTTTTGGAGAAACCAGCACGTGAATGTGTCACTGTTGATGTATATTATAAACGCGCCTAACTCTACCTCCGAGGTGGTGTGGAAAAGAGTGCATTATCACACTCAAGAGCGTGATTTTTCAAATTTCGAAGCGTAGTACAGGAAAACGGTTGCTTCTACGAAAAAAAACTCATACGACCTTTTTTGTAGAGAATTTTCTAATCTCTAAATTTCATAATAACTATTTTTGTCATAGAACCAATAGAATTCGAGATGTTTGCGAAAACATGTTGTTCTTTTTACCTTTAACCGTCTATAAAAATTTTACGCAGAGTCATACCGATGGGGACATTTTGAAACATTGTTTAATTCGACAAAATAAAGGTCCGCGCAAAAATTCAGCTTTCTTACTAATTTTTCCGCAGAGTTGCCATTTTTTGGGTCTAATTTTATACCGGGCTATCTCTCGTTCGCGCGTCATCGTTCGCGAAACGCTCGATTGTTCGATCGAGGGAAGAAATGATTTTATTACATCACAGATTTCCGGATACACACAAGATCTGCGCGCGCGACACTTTTCTGCTCGTTTCTTCGGCAAAAGCGCCGACAACGGTCGAAATTCCAAAATGACGATCCGTCCCGTCATCCCGTGACTCGGTCGTTCGTGTCGTTCGCGCCGTTTCACCCTTCCGGATCGTTTCCATTATCTCGTCGAATACTCTCTCTCGTATTTGCCGCCATAAAACGGGATATGCTTGCACACCACCTTCCAGTCCGTTATCCAGAATAGTCCGATTAGCGACGCCGTTCCGTAACACAGGAGCGGAATTTTCCTGCGATCGGGGGGGGGGGGAAGGATGAAATTTGCCCGAGCACAAGCGTTCGCGTTTCATAAACAGCAATCGGAAGATTCTCATCAGAGAGATATGGGAAAATAACACCCTTATGCTGACAAATAACCCTCGTAATCGTCGAATTTAGAGCGTCGCGTTTGATTCTATT
Organism: Pseudomyrmex gracilis; assembly: GCF_002006095.1. Taxonomy (NCBI): domain Eukaryota; kingdom Metazoa; phylum Arthropoda; class Insecta; order Hymenoptera; family Formicidae; genus Pseudomyrmex; species Pseudomyrmex gracilis. The sequence goes on along the minus strand of NW_018020591.1, from coordinate 524,836 downwards.
TCATTTTTACGACCGAATATATTTGCATACATGTTTCGGATATTCGCGATTTTTCAAAGTGAAAATGGCAGTGGAATTATATTTATACGACTCTTCGCGCGCGCGGTCGTTCGCGAAATCTAATCTCACCGGGGGCGCTCGAATAAAAAGAAATTTGTCGCGGTGTTCAAATTTTATAACAATAATTCGAGCCACCCTCCTCGAGAGAAGTCAAGTCGAAAGTTTAATAACAACGATGAACTTGTTGTTGTCCATGTAAATTTCAACACGTAATTACCTTCTTTCTGTTTTTTTTTTTTTTTTTTTAGGTTAATGCTCGAAGTATAGACGCGATATAAAAAATTGTTGACGATTTACCTAACGGCGATTGTTTCCATTATAAATTTCCGATTTGCGTAAGGCGACGGGCGGTGACGCAACGGAGGAACCATCGCGTCGATGAATTTTATGCGATAATTCTTTCGCTGAGATTGGCGAGATGGCAGTTGAAAATAGCGCTTTCGCGGTCACGCAGCTATTTTTGTCGACGCGATCGTTTTTTTTTTTTTTTTTCCCACCATCGAGTCGCGATCGCGGGCTATGATTGGACACGTTCGACATAACGCGACCGTTTAAAACGCTGCTTTTGCGACTTTTTTTTTTTTATTTGACATAGCTATTGCCGCTAGATCTGTGGCGAATCTTTTTTAGAAAAACTTTGTTATAAATAAAATAAAAAAAAGAGTCGCAAAAGCAGCTCGAACGTTCGCGTCCCGCTGCGCACGGCCGTTGGTTGCGATCGGATCGACTGGTCAGGTCGGCGGCGGCGTGGTTTTTTTCAGAAGAGAAAGAGAGGGCGTCTAATTAAATTAACTTGGAATTTGTTTGTCTGCGAGCTTTCGCGTAAAAAGCTTTGTTAATTCAATAAGACTGTGTAATTTATATAATTATCTTAACAGTGAACAAACCTTGTGTATTTTTTGTTTTTTTTTTTTGTTATTGTGCGACTTTGTTCACGAACGAAATATCTCGCGATAACGTAATACAACAGTTCTGTTGTACGGAAATGCTCGTACGTTTTGGCGCACGTGAACGGTGGTACGCACGCATGTACGTGTGCAAATTAAACGTGTGCACACGCGCGCCCCCGCATTTTTACGACTGCGCGCATCTAGACAGAATAGAAACGTAAATTGCACAATTTGGCGATTGTGTCGAATTGAAAAAAATTACGAGAAAGAGCGAATTTACCCGCGATTTTCAAGATTCGTCTCTCCCGTTCTTTTCTCCACTCCCATTTCCGCTTCATCTCTCCCAACCTTTTCGCCAGGCGTTTGCCTGACGCTTTAATGCGATATCGCATATTAAAAAGTATTTGCAGAGTCGTTATCGTAACGAAGCTAATTTAGTTTATGACTAGCGCACGATTTACGTCATCCTGTTATCGCTGTCAAAAACTGTTAACTGTTAATTAATTGTTTCAGCCGAGAGAGAAAGAGAGAGAGCGCGTCAACCGGTGACATTTGATTTTCCTCTTAGCGACGAGTAAAATTCCACACGTTTTTCAAGTATTTGTTAATAATTATCAAACGGAAGTTTCGAGTTTTGCGCACGCGCGCGCGCGTCGTAGTGCTCCAAGCTGCACCAAACAAGTTCGAGAGAAAATGATTTTAGAGATAAAAAAATTTTTTGAAATTGCGAAATAATAAGTTGAGCGAGCGTAGATATAAATTTTGCAGCTGCGACTTCGGGAAATTTATTTGTCAAAGGAAGCACAGAAGTGTACATATTGTTTTCTTCCGCAACGATGCACTGTTTTTCCTCTTTCTCTCTAAGGGATTTATATTTAGAGCCTCCTCCCCCCCCCCCCAAAAAAGTATTACTACTAGAGTTTCCTTTTACGGAAACTATCGAATGATATTGCGGACTCCCGTAAATATCGGGAAAGAGATAAAAATACAAAAGCCGTTTCTCTCTCTCTCTCTCTTTCTCTCTCTCTCGGCGCGGTAAGTTTATTCCGTCGCAAATATAGTGCGGAAAAAAACAGCGCACTATACGTTTTCCGTCACGTACACGGACTACGTTCTAATTCCTTTGTTTAATACATCGCTTCTCGATCGCTTCGCTCCCACGCTTATTTTTTTTTTTTCCCCACTGTGTCGCCTCCGCCGTCGCACATCCTCTCGCCGCAATCTCTCTCGCGCCAGGCGGGTTTTTTTCTCCTAGAAAATGTCGTGTGTGTGCATATGTCTCTCTATCTATAATAATACTCCCAGTCTGTGTTTCTTTCCGACTGAGAAGTCCCGTCGTTCCCGTTGAACTCATTTCTCTCGTCTTTCCCGGTTACTACAAACTGCACCACGCGTGGCACCACGTGGCGTCGCCGCCGCCGCCGCCGCCGCCGCGGTCAAATTAAAACTAGACTAGTTTATTTTCCCTCCTGTTTTCTTCTCGCCAACTGGTATTTTTCCGACCTTCTCTCTTTCTCTCTTTATATCGCGCTCTTCTCTATTTTTCCCGACCCGACCGAGAATTAACGTCTTCCTGAAGTTGGTTTATGTAAACGCGCGCGCGGGCTACGCGCCGTTATCTCTTCTTACACACCTTTTTTGGAGAGGCTTGAGATAAACCTGTCAAAACTCATTCGGCAAGCGAACGATTCCGCGCGTTACAAAGAGCCCTTGCAACAATGTGTTCGAGTTCTTTTAAAAAAAAAAAAAAAAAAAAAAAAAAAAAAACAAATCGTTCTTCTTGCAACACAGTCGTGTCGATTTTGTACTTTCGAGACAAAAGATTATCGAGATGGTTGAAAGCTGTTTTTTTACGTGTACACCGCGCGTGTGTGTATTTTTTTTTTTTATGATAATCACCAGCTATTATATTCATCAACATTCGTTCGCGAGACGCTCTCGATGTCCGACTCTTTCGTTGTTTGTTATGTTATACGCGCGTTTCGAATATAGCTCTCTTTATGCAAATGTTAGCTCGCTCTCTGTTGAGGGATAAAAAGTCTTTGCTCCGTTCGGAGAGATGGCGTGATTTTTATGCAAAAGAGAAACTTGTTTGTTCAAAGCGGATTTTTTTTTTTTTTTTTTGCCGCGTCAATTATGTCATAATTATTACCATCAGTTATGTCGTAATTATTACTACCGACGACGCGTAGCGACAAGATGTTTTTGTCGCACGATCGATCGATCGCTCGTTCATCTCCGTTCGACAACCGTCGTACACATAGCGAATGTACAGTTTGTTCGCTCGCGCGCGTTGTGACTTTTTTCGCGTCGCGTTTCCGGATTTTTCAATTGCGGGAATATCGCAGAAACGCTGCTCTCTCTGTAGAGACACGCACAACTGCAAATTAGCATCCTCCACCGTTATCGATGAGTCGCGCACAGACGTTCGCTAATTATGACATTCAACAAGAAAAACTGACCGATCCGGGGAATATCGAGCGGGCGTCTCTCATCAATGAGGAGAAAAGCCCGTAATAGACAGTGATTTTCAGTGTACATTCTACGGCATTTACATAGTCGTCGATGAAAAGAGAGTAAGAGAGAGAGAGAGAGAGAGAGAGAGAGAGAGAGAGAGAGAGAGAGAGATTGCGTCGTGAAAGCGCCTGAATTTACTCGCGTCGCGGATTGAAGTCGTTGAATGGCTCGTATAGAAGCCGCGGGAAACCGAAACCGATGTATAATTTTGATGAATTAAGCTCCCGCCCGTTCAAACGGGCAAATGATACCGTGATTCGCGCATTTTGTCGTCTATATATACATATGTATGCCGTCGGAAATAAATGGAAAAGTTTCAATACCGTGTGAATGCGGGAAAATGAACTTGAACGCGTTTTCGTCGCGTCATCGTCTCGTTGTCGTGAATAAACATAGACGTTTTTTTTTTTTTTTCACGTGCGTGTCATTCGCGCTTCGAACTCGTCTCTGGATAAAAAAAAAAAAAAAAAAAAAAAAAAAAAAAAGAAAAAACATTCGGATTCATCGAAACCAATCACGAGACATATTAACTCTTCGTGGACAGACTGGGTCTGTGAGACCCACGCGACTTTGCGAAATATCAATATTTTGTCAATTTTATTTTTGTTAATCGAAAGTTTGAACAATTCTGTGTAAAGAAACAAAAACAAATGGAAAAAATCTTTTTTTGTTTATAACTTTTTAACAAACAACGAGCGACGGCTCAAACCTTTTGATTGCTGTTCAGAAGGTGTCCTTGACAACATATGTTAAAGTCATTGACCTCCGAGGATGCTCCGTTTGTGTAAATATTTATCAAAATCTTTAGTAGTTTCGAAGATATAAGCGTTAAAAAAAAAAAAAAACTAATTTTTATTAAAGACGTTGATGCGCAATTTTTGAGTGGGTCTGGGAGACCCATGTCTGTCCTCGAAGAGTTAGTATATAAATATATAATTTATTATACATATAATTTTTCTATATGTAATAAATTTGTCGGTAAATTGAACTCGTCGCGTACTTCTTTGACAGACTGTGTGTACGTAATATACATATGTACATATATAGAGTAGACAAAGAATAGCTACATATCAGAGATCCGCTGATATTATCCGCTCCGCTTCTCTCGACACAGAGTTTTTTTTTTTTTTTATCTCTCTTTCTTTAAAAGGAACTCAAACTGAATCAATAACTCCGGAAGGAATGATCAATATTTGCGTCTCGTGAATTCTAACGCGAGGTATAAGGGAAGGAAAAATGCGATTTTTCACTTTGTATATGTGTTATTTTGAAGAAATGTTCAAAGTTTTGCGCTAAATTATCAAGCTACTCCTCTCTGGTGTGTATCTGGTGTGGTTAACGAGGAGAGAAACACGAATTTCGCAATTTAATAGACAATTCCCACGCGGGGTCTCGCGGCTTCGTGATCGCGCGCGTAAACAACTCGTCTAATTAAAGGTAAACCGAAGACGCCCACGTATTGTGTAACAACGTTACAAGGATCATGGGTGTCCGAGTGTGGGTATCGTATCGGTCGGCAATCAGTATTCAATAAACGAGAGAGAGACTGCTTATTTGCGCGGGCATTTAAATGCATCCGAGCTATTCCCAGAAGACACTCCCGGCGATTAGACGCATTCAGGAGCTCGCGCGCGCGCGCGATGGTTCTCTCGTAGAATTGCATTCGAATCAATGTCGCGATCGTAAAATCGACACGTCGTAATTTTCGTTACGAAAGAGAGAATTCTCTCGTGAATTTTATCCTAAACTTCGAGTTATTAAGATAAAAGATACGTTAACGAGAGAAGAGTTCGTTAATTTTGTCTTAATTATTCTCTTAAAAACTCTCGAAAAGAACACAGAAGGCCGTGAGAGTCGAAAGCAGATGTCGATGCGCATTATTAAAAAAACGAGTAAAGTTTATTTGACTTACTTCGATTTTCGCCTCAACTGCTTTTATTAAAGTTTAATTTTTTTGCGCGAAAGAGAAAGAGAAGTTAACATCAAAAACATTTGAGCGGTGAATGAATTCGAATCGAGAGAGAACGAAAGAGTTTTTTACTTTTATTACAATTCAATTACGCGTCTTAATCTCGGAAAGAATAAGGTCGTGAGAGTCGAGCGCAGATGCGCAATATCAGAACGAATGAAATTTATTCGATCTACATCGATTTTTCTCTCAATTGTTCTTTTGTAAAATTTATTTTTTACACACGAAAGAAAGAGAAGTTAATATAAAAAAAAAAAACAAAATTTGAGCGCGATCAGGAGAGAATTAATAATCCAACTTGCTCTCGAAGTTCTTTTTTGTTGCCGCTACGTGCAGTCACGTTACATCAGAGAAGAGCGAACGAATGGCCGTTCAAAATCCTACCAACGCCCCGTTTTCTCGGATTCGTAACTCGAAGCTCGTATTCCGATTTACGTTTTCCTGCCGGCTCGTAAAACGGCTTCCGGCGACACCTGCATCTCCCCGAGGTCTGCGACGGGGGAGCGAAAAAAGAGAGAGAGAGAGAGAAAAAGAGAGAAAGAAAGAAAGAGACTTTATGAGCCGTGGCAAGATTCAAAGTCGTCGCGCGTAAAACGTTAACTACTCCCGTTCCGGCCGAACGAAAGATACTATATTTCTATTTAATTCCGCGATTCCCAACGCGCACGTTGTTCTTCTTCTGCTTAGCGTTAACGATCGTTCGGAGAATAAAGGAGCGTTTCCCCGCTCTCGTTTCTTCTTTCTCTCTCATTCTTGGCGTAACTTTTTATTATTAAAAAAACCTCGCTCGAACGCGGATTCGCGCGAGGTACGTTTGTCAAAGTAAATGAAAGAATTTTCGGCTCAACTCTCGCGTCATTTAATAAAATTCGCGCCATCGCGCGAGTCCTCGAGTACTTTTTGATGTTCACACTCGCGCGCGCACCCCGCTCGTCGTCGACTTAGCGCGAGTATATGGGTGTGTGTGTGTGTAGGTACGTGCGCGTTCGTGAGCATTCGCACGCGATCGTGAGTCAAGTACCGAGCAATCTTGGGGCTCTCCGACAGAGGCTGGCATTGCTCGAGGGAATATCGAGGTGAGCGGAGTAGACTGCCTGGTGCCAGCAGCCATACGAATCCCCCTCTCTTCTCGCCTCAGTTTCCTTCCCCCCTCCCCCCTTCGTCTCTCGTCCCTCTCTCTCTTTTTCCCTTCCCCTCCCCGGCTGTACTCGTCTTTGTCTTCCTTATTCCGACGTCTGCATCGTCGACTCTCTTTCCTCAACGTCTCTCTTGGAGTTTTCCTCCTCCTCCCTCTTCTCGCGCGTTCCTTTTTTCCGCCCTCACTTCCCCTCTGGCTCTTGAAGCTCTCGAGTTCTCTTTCCATCCGCCTTTATTTGTACATCACGCTCGACTCTGTATTTTTCTTATTTTTAACTTGCAAGTCACATTTTGTAATCTCGAATACAATATATTTATCTTTTTTTTTCTTTTTAATTTTTTATTTCGTTCTTGTCTGAGCACACTCCCGCATTTAGGTTCTGGTTTTTCCTTTCGCGCTTGTTATTCCTTTTGTGTTACATCAGCTCTTTAGTTATTTTTCCGTTTTAAAAGAACCTTTCTCCCGTACGCGAGAGAGGCTTCGCCTCTTCGCGCGCTCGCCGGTTATTTCGTCTTCTTTCTCGCGCGCGCACACACTTCTTTCCCCCATTTGATGCCGAGGTCAAGCTGAGGGCGGCCAAACTCTCATTTTACGTAATCCCGTTTCTCGATGTAATTGCAACGAGAGACCGTTTGCGCATTGTGCGCATCGCCAAGGACGTTTTCTCTGTGTTCGGACGAATAACCCCGCGCGCGCGATTTATGACATAAACTCCCCGTTGGCAAACGGCACTTTCTTTTATCATACTTGGCGTAACCTAAATTCGGCATAGCGTTTGTAGGGCACGAGCCAGCCAACAACTTCCCTCCGTTTTGGAATCTGCATTTCGTAAAAGCGGTTGCGTCACATTCATCTTCGAGCGTGTTATATTACACACACACACACACACATAGTTCGAATTTTGCATAGAATTTTGAACAACAGATACGCGAAGCAAATTTTACGAAACAACAAAACTTTGTTAAATTAAACGCGTCACATGACAGGAAAGAGTAGAAAAACAACACGTGACTAAGGTAATGTGACTGTAATGTATATTATACATAACATTAAATAATATACATGATATAAATAATATATTAGATATATATATAATATATATTATACATATAATTTATTATATATTTATATAATGTTATACTTTATATTATATATTATATATATTATATACATACTACCGTAAGATCACTGACCTCGGTCGCGCGGCCTTGGCGGGGCACTGACCTCGGCCGCGCGGCCTTGGTGGGGGGGGTCACTGACCTCGGTCGCGCGATCGCGGCGGGGTCAATGACCTCGGTCGCGCGACTGCGGTAGAGTCACTGACCTCGGCCGCGCAACTGCGGCGGTGTTACTGACTTCGGTCGTGATTACGGTATATATATATACATATATGTGTATGTGTGTGTATTATATATAGATATAGAATATTACATATAATATATATAATATTCTTTTTTGTACCCTTTTTCCTGTCACGCGACTTTAGTCACGTGTTGTTTTTCCACTTCTCTCTCACTATTTTTTGAGTTTGATTTTCATGCGTTATTTCTGACATTTCTCATATGTGTATTATATGGTTTATAAGACGTATATACTATCTGTCATCGCGGTGACAGATTGTGTTCACTGACAACACGTTAAATAAAAATAACAATAGCGTTCGCGTAGCGCGCGCTTGTGTTGTGCTAGTGTGTAAAAAAAAAAGTAAAAAAATAAAACCTAAAAAATTGAATTTCTGCACTCTAATTATGAATAACGATAGGATTATGCGTAATTTTTATTACTCAAGTTACACAAGAGAAGCATATATTCGTCAAAATCGAATTTCAGCTACTTTTTGCTACGGTTGTACGTACAAAACATTCTTAATATTTAACATACGTCAAAAATTAGGTTGTTACGGGAACACGTTACTTATCGCGATTGCTCGCTGGTGCTGCGAGCCATCAACTCCGACGGTTGTTGTTTCGTCTCAAGTTTCCAATGATCTAATACAGATCACCCGACGCATGATTTTGCCCATCACTCTTGGCTTAGGATTCTGGATCAGTTCAAATACACACTCCGATTTCAGTGAGCCGAGCACATAAATCAGTCGGTCAATTTTCGTGATTGTTGTGTCGAGCGCTTTTGCGCAAAAGGCCGTTCGGTATAATATAATGTGACACACGACAAGGAACGCAAGTTAAATTGACGTGTTGATGTACGGTTTTAACGCCGAATATTGGCCGTATCGTTTTTTGACACGTCCGATTTGACACGTCCGTTTTCGTCGTTGTTCCGCGTTTTATTTCTCACGCGTCGTTTCGCGATTTTCTTTGATCAATCTCCTCGAACTCAATCGAAGTTCCCTCTTCCGGTAACTCGCTCCGTTTCCGAAAACGTCGCGCGATGAATATTGAAATGACGAGAGGCGATGGTTTTTTTTTTTTTTTTTTTTTTTTTTATCGTATTGCTGCGATCGAGGATATCTCGACGATTGTTCGAGATACCGCCATCAACGATAACCCGTGATGTTTATTCGAATCGGCCCGACGATCTCGTGATCTCGGGGAGACTGCGAACCTTAAAGGTTTCTCGAATTCTATCTAACACCTTAGGATTTTTTTTTTTTTTTAGGTCGGTTGCGAGGTATCTAAAACTCAATTTGAGCGAAAAACTCGAACGTTTCTGGCAGACCGGTTCTCGTTCGGCTACTGAAATCCTGGTAGCGTGAGTTGGTTTTTATCTACCATGAAAAAATGTGTTTGGGTAAAAGCTACTTAAAATTCAAAGAATGAACATTGACGACCCACTAGCCGTTAAAATCTCAAAAACCAAACAGATGTCTATTCGATTTTCGCAAATTTATCGTCACACATTGTTCTTAATAATATTCGAGAAATGAATTCTAACGATTGAAACAAAATTAATTTCAAGTTTCATTTTCTCTCCCGAAGATCTCTGGTGTAAAAGAAAACTTTTTATTCTTCGAAAAAAACGCTTTCAAAGCCGCTTATTCCTATAAGCAGAAATTTAATTATATCTCCGGATAATAAAACTACTCGATGATGAGCCGTGAAAAGCGCGGGATTCTTCTTCTTTTCTTTTCTCGTCTCTCTTTCTTTTCTTGTCTCTTGGAGATTCTCTCTCATTATTGAGACTCGCTCTTGGAAGTAAAATTCTCTCGAGCGTGCACTCAGTTTAAAATCGACGACACGTCAGGGACATACGCGCGCGCCAGGTTTTTCGAACTACCACCACTACCACTACGACTACTCGGTGTATATTTGCGCAAAGTATTTTTCCGATACCGTATAAGGTACTTGCTTTCGCGCGCCGGTACTCTTGAGAACTTACGGCAATCTTCCGTGTATCTCTCTCGTGCGGCGAGGAAGAAATTTTCATCGAGACTCGAAAATTTCTTTGGCGCGGAGCGCGACGATGAGATCGCCTTCTTGATTCTAAGCTTGTTTGCGTACATGGCAACCGAGATGGTTCTTATCAATAAGTTTGGAGAAGAGATAAATTTTGAATATATTTGAAAAAATTTTATACACAGTTTGTATAAGATTTTTTTTATACAAAGTTTTATCATTTTATTTATAAATTTATACAGCGAATTGATTGAACCGATTATTCGGTATCCGAATTCGAATTAATTACGTTCGTAACATTTAGGTACACACAAGCGCTAGAAAAAAAAAAAAAAAAAGAAACCGAATAAAGATCATTTCGTACGAACGGAGGATAAAAAAGTTTTATGCGAAACGAACCTATATCCTCGTCTCATAAACCATATATAAAACGGTGACAAATATTTCCCGCTTGTCGAAATACACTGAACGAACGTGAAAGGTTTCTCGACTATCGTTCGCTCCAATTTTCGACATTTCACGTAGCAATCGTATATTGCGAGTGACAACGCCAATACGAAGTTTCGAAATTGAAAATGTGTAGTATCGGAAGATTTCGCTTTGTGAGGGTATATATGTACATATTGTACATGTATATAACAATATATTGTGTACATATATATATAATATATATATATGTATATAAAATATCAAAATGGGAACCTTAGAAAAGAGTCTTGTCTTGCTCGATAAAATCAATATATGTATATATATATATATAAATATAAAAAACTTGCGGGTCGTGTCTTTTTCATTTCGAAGAAGGAAGAGTTTGTCACGAGACAATTGCTCGATAAAAATCTCTAAATAAATACAGTTTTATCTCTCAAGTAAAAAGATAAAAATACAAGATTTCCTTGCACGTAAGTTTGTTTCGTTTTTATTATCTTATATACAAAAACAAAATCGGGCAGCGTCAACTCTTCGTTGTTCAGGCGGAGACATGTGGTTGGGATTAAGATGTGCTCGGATAAAAAGTCCGGTGTCGTATCGTCGAGGCAACAAAAAAAAAAAAAAAAAAAAAAAAAAAAAATCGGGCAGCGTCAACTCTTCGTTGTTCAGGCGGAGACATGTGGTTGGGATTAAGATGTGCTCGGATAAAAAGTCCGGTGTCGTATCGTCGAGGCAACAAAAAAAAAAAAAAAAAAAAGAAAGAAAAAAACGCGATGTTGAAACTTCGCCGTAAAAAGAACACTTTTCCGTTATGCGAGTGGATAAGCGTTAACCGACTTTGGATATACGGGGATCGCACCGTGGGACGATATCTATTCCATCCGACGACGATGTATGGATATTGCGCGCGTCGGCTCTCAATATCTCTCTCTCGGATGTAGTCCGCCGCGATCATCTCGAGCGCCTTCGAGCGCTCAAAATGACAGCTGCCTCTCGAGAGAGGATTCTCGTTCGGCTGCAAATCATCGCAACGACGCGCCCGGAGCGCGCGCGCGATGGTTAACGCGGAACAGATCCGCGCGCGCAATACAGAGTAGAGCTAATTTCGCAGCCGAGCGAACGCGTAACGTATGCACGATCGCGTATATCGGAGATGTGATCGAATGCGCATGCGATCAAAAAGCGATCTCGAGAAGAGAGATTCCTCGCGCGAACGATCGATGACTTTCTCGCGACGATCTTCGCGCGCGCGCGCGCTATGACGAATGTCAGCTTTTTTTTTAATTCGCGCTGGCCCGTCAATACGAAATTTAATTAATAATATACTCGCGCGAAATTTATTTATTTTTCTTTCAATTATTCGCGCATCTCGTCGTTGCCTTCTCGTCGTCCCGGGAGAGAAACAACAATTTTACTTTTCGCCGGATGTATTAAATGCGTCTTTTATGGAGGAAGCGCAGAATGCGCGTGATGTAATTATGGTAAACGTTATTTAAACAACGCGATGCGGGAACGTCGGCCTGAATAAATAGAGAATAAACTTACCTCTCTCTCTCTCTCTCTCAATCTCTTTCTCTGTTTCTCCTCATGAAAGCCGCAAAATATATATGCGCGCACGTGGTGGCGAGTGTTGGTGCGAATTATATACGTACGTATGTGCGTATGTATACGTGTTAACACTGTATACGTGCATATCAAGTCGAGAGAAACACTGTCGAGAGAGGCAATAACGCAAGGGCGAGGGGGCAAAGCATCACACAAATTCGCGGTGAAATACAAGCGGCAGATGGCTGTCGTCGGCGTGGCGTTTACGAAGAAATCCCGCGAGGATTTTCTTCGCGGCAGATGTATAAATATTCCTCGTTGCATTGTTGCCGAAGACGTCTTACGATGTTTCTTTCTCGAAAATTCTTTCTCTCTCTCTCTTTGCGCGTTGTCGAAGACACTTTTGACGCGAGTGCGCGTCCACTTGTCGCCGCGAAGACCTGAAAACGCGCGAGTGGATTTTTTTTTTTTACGAACGTTCGTGAATCGAAGCACGGCTGGTTGAACGTTTCAAAGTTCAGATCGCGGGCGGCGACTTCTTTTTGGCGATTTATTTGTGCGCGCTCGTAGAGAATATTATTATATACACACACGCTGTGATTATCGCCGCGCCGGACTCGATTATCTCGCTCGGCCTTCGCTCGACGTATTAAATTATATATCGCCGGCACGGATGACGCGCTGAATTTTTTTTCCGCTTTTCATCCGCTGCGACAATAAGTAGCGTGCTCCGGGCGCGAATATCTCTTGTCAGACACGCTTGCGTAAACGTGATGACGTCCGTCTTGATTTCTGTCAATGTTGATTTCTTTCTCGGAAAGCAATTATTGAGAAATTCATCGAGTGTAGTATCGTTTTCGCATGACGTTCATGTACACTGGGAAAAACAGTTTTTGTTGGAATAACAAAAATTTGGCAAATCAAACCAAATAAAAAGTGTTCCAAAAAACCAAATTTTGGTAATCTCAAACAAAACTTGTTTTCTTTTCGTGTGTTTTTAAAAACCGAGTGTAGGAAAATCAACAAAAAAAAGTCCAACAAAATCAGCCTAATTTACGATCTTGTTTTCGAGAAGACGAAATGAGAGATTAAAATTAAAATTTGACTTGGGACGCAAAATAGAATCACGCGCGTTACGCAGAAATACGATTCGAGCGCTGCGCTGGCTTCTTTTTCTTTTTTTTTTTTTTTTATCAGAAATCGCGTTGCTTATCGGGATCGGATAATCGGATAATATCGCGTCGAGAGAGAGAGAGAGATAGGTTTGTATCGATTCAATCTACTAATGGCCTAGACGTCTAGACGTCGGTAACACGAACCGTAAGTTTGCAGTGGTTTTTTTTATACCGCTGGAGCTTTCCGAGCATCCGGAGCTTTACCACCTGATCCTGGACTTGCTTTTCTTCAACAACGCTGTGTAATGATTTTTATTTTCTTGGAACTCGTTAAAATATCTCGCTAGGTTACGTACAAATAGAGAAAGAGAGAGAGAGAGAGAGAAAGAGAAAATTTTGTTGTAGATCTTACATGTTACAATTTTTTTTATTCCCATACATCGAGGCTTTTGCCTCATAAGCTAGAAATAGAAAAATTCGTGACAAAAACCCGTTGAAATTTCTTTTATCTCCAGACAGTTGAATCTCCTATTATCGCTCGTATGTTCTTCTCCGATGACTTGACACCGCGCGCGTCGCAGAGCGACAAATAGTGTATTGAACTTTCGTCTCGAAAAATTAGATAAGCATCCTTATACCGCAACGTCTTTTTCGACTCACAATTCTCACCTTAGATTCTCTCGCGAGCGCGACAAGTGTTTATACTGGTGCGAACTGCTTACCTATAGACGCTAAAAATCAGATAAAGCAGAGTCCGCGCGCGCGTTAATGTACACGCGTGTTTCGCGTGAGTATGGGTTCTAATGAGAAGCAAATATTCCGTCATGCTGATACGTTATCGATCGGCGATCCGATGTTTTCCGAGTCGGTCAAATCTCTCTCTCTCTCTCTCTCTTTCTTTCTCTCTCTCTCTCTCTCTATCACGAGCCGCGGCGATTCGCTCAACTCGAAATAACTCGCGTGTGTTCCGCCTCGGTTGTATGCAAATGCGCATTATATAAACTGGCATTGTAGATTTGACGGAATTAACGAGTTCCGCGGCCACAAATTCTCACTCTCCCGAGTCCTCTTGTTTACGACCGTGCGCCTGCGCATTTTGTAAAACAAGTGGAGATACTCGTGAAATTAGCTCACCTCTTTATTCTTTTTTTTTTTTTTTTGTTTTGTTTTTTACGCCTATAATATCGAGGCGTGCGTGACGCACAGGAAGGAAGGAGGGGAGGAGGGACGCACGGGAGAGGAAAAAAAAAAAGAATTTCAATCAGCTATTGTATAATCACGTTTGCTCGGCTCAACCGTATTTCAAGTGTCGCTCTTTTATCTGTTTCTCGTTTACGCTCGAACGAACCTTGACTAATCGAATAACGACGGAAAACATCTCTCTCTCTCTCTTTCTCTCTCTCTCTCTCTCTCTCTCTCTCTCTCGCCTCGGTCTCGTCTTTTTTCTATTTAATCGAACACGAAGAAGTCATTTTCTTGCCATCTGTGTATGACTTTTTATCTGTGGATCGCTTTGTTAAATCGGTACACACACACACACATGTTTACACACAGACGCGAATTTCTCTCGCGCGAATCATCTGGCTGATCGAATCGTCCGGTTAGGATCCGCGACACATTCGACGCACAATGAAAGCTGTAAATCGACGGACAGCGCAGGAAGTGTCGTCGCGGTATTACAAGCAAGATTAATCGACTTGTGACGCTTCCGCTATTAACGAGGGAAACCTTCGCGCGGCGATCGTGTCCCCCCATGTGTAACAGCCGGTGCGAAATGAAATGAAAACTCGCTTCGAGCTATTAATTATTTTTCCGGCGCGCGACGACACCGTGTGTATCTTCTCGAGCTTTGCGACGGGAGAAAAGACCGACTATCTTCTCTTGTTCTCTGGTAGTGTCAGGCGAAGGTGATAGTTTTGTTTGTTGGCGAAATCGAGATGACGCTTTTACTCTCTTCTCGTCTCGTCGCGCGCCGCAAAATTCAAGAATTTTTGTCGCACGAGCATATATCTTGCGAATCTCAACATTTTCTTTATACACTCGGGATCTTTCGCGCGGAAAGGAGCCTGAATTAAATTTAATGCAAGAGTACGTTGTGAAAAAAAAAAAAAAGAAGGGTACCGTCTCTAAAGAGGGCTTCTACCCATTTCCCATTCTTCGCGCATAAAAAGACTTGTGGAATTTTCCAAGACGGTTGGAGAGAAAATTAGCTTGTGGAGAGCAAGAGGGTTGGCTGAATACGACGTGGAAGGTTCTCTGCCCGCTTACGCGCTCGGGACTCCAATATACCTGAGCAAAGTCCCGCCGTCAACAGGATCCGTCAATTATTATTTGTTATATTTCGAGTTCTCTCCGGCAAAGAGAGAGAGAGCTTGAGGTTTTCTCCGCAGCAAATTGCAAAATAGCGAATAATTTTTTTTTTACCGCGGAGCGGTCGATGACTTGCCATTACAACAAGGTGTGTACATAATTATTTGTATAAGAGATAATTTTTTCAAATTTTCATTAGTATACACTTTTTATTTGTTGTTATCTTTCTATTTTATATTGTAGCTGATGAAGAAGAATCGAAACATTTTAGATCGAAACATATGATCTGAAATGTTCTATTCGCTCGTATTTGCGAGTCTTTTTTTTTACTTTATTGAAAAATATAACATTGTCATATTTGTGAAATATCGGCGTATTTGATCGTCGTTTATACTGATTGACATTTTTTACGCGTCTGCGGATCTGGAAAGTAGTTTTCTTTTTTTTTTTTTTTTTCTCCAAAACGCATCGCGCGCTCGTATTTTTTATTTTTCTCTCGAATCACGTGAGCCGCGATCACGAGAGTATATATCCTCTTATTACGCAATCCCATTAGTCGAGCAATTACCGCCCAATAATTATACCAACAATTACATCCATTTGCCGACTTATCGCCAAATGTGTATTACGTTATCATCGTCACGCCAAGTTTTGCGCGTCAAAAATAGAATTTTTTTTAACGACATCCACTTTTCGTCCATTGTTTTATCGCGACTCGGAGCGCGACGGCAATTTGTTTTGTTTTTTAAAAAAAAAAAAAAAACGCGTTCTTGCGCGCGCAATCCGTGAATGAAATAAACCCTGTT
Organism: Pseudomyrmex gracilis; assembly: GCF_002006095.1. Taxonomy (NCBI): domain Eukaryota; kingdom Metazoa; phylum Arthropoda; class Insecta; order Hymenoptera; family Formicidae; genus Pseudomyrmex; species Pseudomyrmex gracilis. Next base: position 508,698 of record NW_018020591.1, on the reverse strand, counting down.
AATTTTCTGATGTTTTCCGAGGCGAGGATTTGCAGTCCGGAGTTTTTAAGCTGCGCCGGGCGCCGAGAAGACCGGTTTTGTGCCGAGTGACTTCATCATCTTCTCCCCCGCTCATAATCAGAATTCATGGCTACGCTACCGGTCCGCGCAACAGAGGCTCTTTGTTTCATGTGAGTGCAGCCGGTGCACACGCAGCTACACCGCGCGCGCGCACACATACATACATTATATATATGTACGTTAGGTACGTAGTAGCCAGGCGCGCGCAGCGTAATTCTCCATTTAATTAGCGTTATAGTCCGTCTGTGCGAATTTAACGAGTTTACAACGCGCGCGTTTAGCTTAAATCATTATTCGGACGTTTAATTCGATATGGCTTCTCGCGCCTCACACGGGAACGATTGTGCGCGCAAACTTGTCGTTTTTTTCGCGTTTCTTTTTTCTTTTTAATCGCCGAAAATAACCGTTTTTTTTTTTTGTTGATTATCAGTCGCGCCACGTCGACGATAAACAACGTCGCAGTTAATTCGATTTTGATCGTTCTCCGTCTTGTTTTTTTTGCTCTCTCTTTCTCTTTCTTTCTTTCTTTCTCTCTCTCTCTCTCTCTCTCTCTCTCTCTCTCTCTCGTTTCGTTCCCGCGAACAAGAGATTACATTATCGCGGTAATGGGCACTAAGTAGATTCATTCCGCCTAAGCAAAAACGTTTTAAACTTGTTGCTCATAAATTTACATAAGCGTGTAAGCGTATCGCGTAAAACGTCTCGAGGCATCAGCTCGAGCCGAGCGATGAAAACAAAACGTTGACACTGAAAACTGTCGACACTGTTTTTTCCGGCGTCTAAACGTCTAATAAACGTTCAAAAAAGAATATTTCGGGATCGCGATTCGACACGTATTTTCTCTCCTCACATAAATGATTTATGAATTTTATTCATAAGCCCAACTTACGAGCTGCTTTTCAAGGTAGCTGGCTACTGGTTTTACATTTTTTCGTGGGGAAAATAAAAAAAAAAAAAAAAAAACAAACAAACAACTCCGGTCTCTCTGTGTTGAAACCCGAACGCGGCAGGTACGAAGGTGGACGAGTGAGATTTTGAAGGATGCTTGAAAAAAAAGCGGGAGAGGCAACACGCGGGGGGAGGGGGAAGAAGATCCGTCTAATGATTACAATTTTCCTCGGGGTTTTATGGATTATAGTTTCGGTGCGGGGAACACACACACACACACACACACTTGGGGTTGTGTTCTGCGTTTAACGAAAAGAGATACGGAAGAAAGATATAGAAGTTATTTTCTTTTACGACCGCGCAGTGATTTGTGACATTCATCTCGTTATATCTTCCTTCGCATTATCGAAGAAACGACGGAATAAATAACTTTGTCGAGATAAGTGCACAATAATTTGGATCGGAAGGTAACGTTATAGAGAGAGAGCGAGAGAAAAAAAAACGCGACATTGTACATCATATTTATTCCATACATCTCGTAAATACAAGATATAAATACACGGATATTTTGGCTTTATGCATTATGCATGAACGAAAAGGGTTTTGAATAGATCTCTTGATCTTTCGAAAGTATCGAGTTTCTTTGATACACAAACCGTTCCCCGCCGTTAGGAAAGAGTTGCCGGGAATTCATTGAACTCTCGAGAAAAAATGTTACCTTCTTCTCTTTTATATAACATTTTTTCTTTTTTTTTTCTTTTTTTTTTTTTATGTAGAAGCTTTCAAAACACGCAATTTTATCTTCTCCTCCGCTTGTTGGAAAAATTATTTACAGCGCGATCACTTTGTGCTTCAATTTTTTTCCGTACGGATATTTAACGCAAGGACTAAAAAAAATTAAAAAAAAAAATTAAAAAATACGTGGAAAAAAGTTAGCGCGAAGGAAAATCGATTCTGTCATTACCGGGTGGTTCTTTCTTTCTTCCTTCCCTCCCTCCCTCTTTCTCTCTGACGGAGTTGCAGCTTTCCGCAAACACGCGCGTGCGGGGGGGTTGGAAGCCATCGTGATCTACGCGAACTTTTTATCGCGCAAGGAGATTTAATTCCTTCTTATCGTCGATATACTCTCCGCGGTGAGTCACCGTCAGCTCGTAAGAACAATGGGACTTCGGAGGGTGTCTCCTCTTCGGCCGGGGTCGGCGGATCATTATCTGTGACTTTCAGTGAAAAAAAAAAAAAAAAAAGAAACTCCGCAATTACCGAGTAATCTACGCTCTGTCGTACGCTCTATTTGAAACGGCTGATGAAACGTGCTTCCGCGTTGCATCAGACCACCGATAAACCGGGCTTGTTGTTTACCGATTGTCGACAATGATTTCGCCGCTTTCACTCTCTCTCTTCTCTCTTTCTCTCTCTCTCTCTACACAAAATCACGTATCGCGTCCGATAAATAATCGCTCGCTGCACAGTAATACGTTTGCTTGAATGGCGTGTCTCGAGTTTCATGAATATGTATTAAAAAAACCATAAACACACTGATTCGATTCTGCTTGTTAGGTCGCGCTTAGCTTCCTATTTTTCGCAAATTATTTAAAAACTAGTTCACACGCGCGCGCGCGCGCGCGTATTTGCAAAATGCGGCAGCGAACTTGTTCGATGTAGCGATTATTATTTCCGAATTAAGAAGAGATTATCGAAGTGAAGGAGAGAGAGGAGAATTTTTATGTAACACGTTGCGAGAGTGACGCGGATATAAAAACAGTAAAGAGCGCCGTGTGTGTGTGTGTGTGTGTGTAGCTTTCATTATTTTAAAATAGATTTTTAATTGAAGATTTAATTTCGCAACAGTCCCTCCAGAAGTCGAGTCCTTAATTACTGCGTACTTTTGCTTAATTAAACATGTTTCTCTCGAAGAGAGAAACCGAATGACTATTCCGGCGAAGACAGAGAGAGAGAGAGAAAGAGAGAGCGATATGTCCTTCTCCTTCCCCGCAATCGTGTAATACTCGCTCATTGTTTGACGACCAGAAACGTACTCGAAGGGAATCGAGGGCCGGGCGCGTCTGTGGTTAACTGTCCTTAATCGTAGTCGTTGAGATAATTAGAGGGACTTGTGGAAAACGTACGGACGGACTCGTTCGGGCGAGTGTGCTGGAGCTTTCTCTCTCTCTCCTCTCTCTCGGTTCGAGAGACCGAAAATGTCGGAAATGTGCGCGAAACGTCGCGCGCGAAATTATTCGTCCTCGTTCGTTCGCCTCATCTCGTATTATTGTCCGGGAACATACTTGGAATACCGTGTTCATTCTGTGGAGAAGGTGGCATCGAGCGTGCGCGTTGCTGCATTTTTATCGGACGTCATTATATGAGCGACGTGACAGACTCCACAGGCAGGATGTTTTATCCGTTTGTAAACAAATTTCGTTCTCTCTCTCTCACTCTCTCTCTCTCTCTCCCCCCATGTTCTTGTCAATTCTTCCCGCGTGTGCCGTTCCTCCCCGGAGCGGTACTTCAACATGTGCATGTCACGACGACTGCGGGCCGCGCCCTGCCCGAGGGCTTGGTATAAACGTCCTTTATGCTCCTCGCACGATGACAAACTCGCGTCGCGCGCTGCCGCGCTTAACGCGATCTCGCACAAAGGAGCGGAAACGAAGGGTGGCTGCTCGGCAATCGTATCGGACACTGAATTTATTTTTTCCTCCCGATGTGGAAATCACACGCTGTACGCGCGCGTCCGGACGCGCAACGTTCGTTCATTTTCAATTTAGACGCCGACGCGGAAAGAACTCGTTTTTTTTCTATCGTTTTTCTCAAGAATATTGTTCTTTTTTTTTCTCTCTCTCTCTCTCTCTCTCTCTCTCTTTTTCTCTCTGAAAGCGTGCTGTCAATTCGCTAGACCTATTTAAGTCTTTATTATATTCTTATTTGCCGGATGGTAACACAACCTTGACGCTCGCTAGTCGCACATATAGTTTTTTTATTCTGTTTTTGTTTTTATTTATTTCTCTGCTTGTAATTACTTTGTATAAATTCTGTGTATTATTTCATTCTTTTCTGCCACTCTGAACAAGTGATGTTTATCAAACTTATTATCTTGCGTTCTCATGTTTCACATTATCATAACTTTTCTCGATTCTTTTGTTTTCATTTGTTTTTATTATTACGTTATTATTTTATTTTTGCTATCTTAATAGTTTTTATTTGATTTGTTTTTGTAATTCAATTTTGTTTTTATTACTGTTTTTTCTTTTTACTTATGTTATACATTTTGTAGTTTATTGCTTTGCGCTTAAGAGGATGTTAATGCCGGAGCGCGTAATAAATGATGTTTTCTCTCTGTCTCTTTCTCTTGACTCGAATTAATGCAAGAAGGTCGATAGTTTATTTTGACATTGATCATTTAACTTTTACAACAGTTTCACGCGCGCTGTTTCGTCAGCGTTTTAGTAAAAAACAAAAAGATACCAAAGTGGTTCTGGCATTCGTCGACAGTGATTGACTTATAAATCTTAAACCTGAGATAAGAAGTTGTCCTCGTCACAGTGGATATCAATATTTAAGTGTGGAAAGAACAAAGGAAATATTTTCTAGCGTCTCTTTTACGTACGGTAAAAAGAATAACTTCGACGGTTAAAATAAGTTTTATTTTGTCGCGAGATAATTTTGTGTGTTCAAAATAAAAGAAAGAATATTGTTGTCAATTTGTATCACGCTATAGAATATTGAATCTAGTTAACTTTTAGACCGCCGGTTATTCCATTAAAATAGTGTATTTTTTTTCTCAAAAATTCGTGTGATAACATACACGTTATGTGGAATCTCGACGTTTGTATGAATCCCCAAAAGGAACTTTTGCGTCGACTTAAACATTAATATAAACGTTAATTGTATTTAATATCGCTGTGTGATATAATTTATTAAATAAAACAGTGATCTGAGATTTCTCCAAGTGTTACAAACAATTGTAACGTAAAACGAAGAAAGCGAACTCTCTTTCTCCTGTAAAATCAGCCCGAGACACTCGCGCGTTAGCGACGCGCCCGATCATTTTTCACGTTTCGTTCACGTAACCGGAAAATGTTCCCCCCCTAAGTGTGGTTCTACATTTACTACCCGATTTTAAATGTGGGGTATTTAATAACGTGGCTCCTCTAAGAGAGCGTATAAATGTACGTTAACGGCGAAACCGCCGTTGTTCTTGCGTCAAACATTAAGAGCGACAATTTATTACGCACTCAGCTCGTAACGGGACTAATTTAGGAGGCCCGTCGAAAACAATGAAGCTTATTTATCGCGTTTCTCTTTCTTCGTTCGACCTCGAGACGGGAAGTGCTGTTTTACATTCGGTAGCGTAACGCGTGAGATCGCGCGGGGCGCGATCGCCGGTCTCTCTCCCTCCCCCAGCTCCCGATTTTTACGCGCCGTAAAAAAAAAAAAAAAGAAAAAAAAAACGAACGACGAAGCGAACCGATTAAATTCCTCTTGCGAAGTTGGCTGCCGGGGTGTTATTACCCCCGACACACGAGCTCACGCACAATTTCAGGCGCGTCCCTTCTCTCGGGAGGGGGGGGATCCCTTTATTACACCGTTGACACATGAGCGACCATCACACACACACACACACCCGGTCCGTCTTCTTCGACCCGCACTTCAAGGTGCTTGACTCCATCGTGACGAGAAGGGGGGACGCGAGATTTTTACCCAACCGGTTTTTCCACCGAATTCCCTTTCTTTTGTTTTCTTTTCCGTTTCTTCTCTCCCCCCCATCTGAAATCGCAGGTATATACTAATAATCTCTGTCGGAAAAGTAAATTTGTCCCTGTCGCACGACGATTTCTAGACTAGGGATAATAATACCGCGCGGAGTTTATATCGGAGTTGAGAAACCCGTGTGGATTTTTATAGCGAGGATCCGATTTTACGACCCGATCGATTGTCGCGAGAGATTGCCCGCGAGAGGAGGAACCCGGCGCGCGGAAAAACTTATGTCACCTTTGCGCGAATTTCGTTTTACGAAACGCGTTCTTTTCAACTGTTACTCCGCCTTTTTTTTTTTTTTGACAATTGCTCGTCCTTACAAAGTTTCACGACCATCGTTCGTAATATATCTTTTACGTCCTTCCCGTCCCGTCGCCGGGACGTAGTAAGACTCTCGTTAATAAGTCCGGTATAATCGTGACATCTGTACAAGGCCTCCTACGCAATTAGATCTGGAAAATAAATTTCTCTCTAGCCCGTAGCTAGACGAAATTTGTCGACGACGACTTTATGGCCGCTATTGTTTGACCGAATTCATGATTTAACGCGGCAACACGGTTCTCGTTCTCACGTCGTTAATGTTATACACCGGATTACAAACGTGAGACGCACACACGCGCGCGCGCGTCTGAGCTCATGTATGTGTGTTACATATATATATATATATATATATATATATACACACAAACAATATCCTAGAAACATTCGGTAGGTTTTATAGCTCGACGAGGAGGACAAAACGTGGCACGGGGTCCCGGATTTAATTTTCGTCGGGAGACACAAACCCTCGTCGCGCGCAAACCAATTTATCGCGATATAAAATTCGTCCGCGCGGATCAACTGCATGATCGCGATAGATCATTGATCGCGCGCGCGCGCGCGCGCGGCGAGGGGAGCTTACGCGCACATGTGTGTGCGACGTGTGTGTGTGTGGAGACGAGGGGAGAAAAAAAAAGCGTACATACATTGTTAGATACAGAGAGAGCTCGGGTCGTTTTACGACCCGACGTCCAACCGCTGACGTCCTCGTCACCCCGCGGTCTTCACGCTTCCTCGGTAAAAGACATACCGGAGAGATCTGTATCCGACTTTTGCGACCCTACCTCCTCCTCCTCCTCTTTCGTGCGCGCACACACACGCTCGGCAAGCTCGTCGTTTCTTTCCCGGCGAGTTTTCCCTTAATTTATCGGCGCATAAAAGTCGGACGGAGAGCGCGGTTACGAGGCAGCTCGCCATTGATCCCGCAGATGATGCCCGCGCGCCGTTGTCGGTCCCGGAAGCGGCGAATATATATATATATACACACGCACATCGGGGAGGGAGAAAGAAATGCGACGATTACGATGCGATACACAGCGTCTCGTTGACGCGCGAGTCTCTGTCGGTCGCGACTGGCGATTTGATCGTCGCTCGATTGAACGAGAACCGACTTTTACTTACTTAGGGCGTCGCCGAGGGTTTCATCCCCCACTTTCTCTCATCTCGGAGATCTCTCTTTCTCTCTCCTCTTCTCTTCTCTTCGACGCGAAGTTTTTGGCCTCGATCCTTCGAATATCTTGAAAATTGCGCACCGAGAGTGGAGGATAAAAAAAAAAAAAAAAAGAAAAAAGAAAAAAGAAAAATCCGAGCGAGCAAAATTTACTTCAAACGAGAGGGAGAATTAATAATTTAAAATTCTGCAGAGCGGAATTCATTAGTCACGTAATTGTCCACTCGGAAAAACAAGCCCGTTGACCTCCTCTGGATTTATCTTCAACAATTGTAGCTAAAGAGACGTCCAAGGGTGTGGAACATCCCGCGGGGAAGCGAATTGGCTTTTTGCGAATTACACGTTTATTACATCCCCCGAAGGAAAATTAGCGCAATTATTTTCGTCGGTATATAGCTCTCGTCGCGGCCATCGAACAATTTCCCGAACGAACAAACGCCTGGGAAATTGCGCGCGCGCGCGCGCGAACAAAGTCGTTTCTTTTGTTGCGGACTGGTGTTACGGTAATAAATAAGGACGTGTTAATTCGAGCAAACTCGCCCGTACACGAAACAGCAGGAAACTCGTGGAATTTTTGGCGAATCCCATTACACCGTTTCTCCTCCCCTTCTCTACTTTTTGGCGGAGAAGGAAAGGAAAAGACGCAAGTTTTCTCGTTAACCAGCCCTTTGCGCGGCCGGGAGCGGAGCATTGTCATGGGAAGGAAACTGGTACGAGTGAAATTCCAAGGAGTTTCGCTCCCCGACGACGCGCGGCGAAAATAAAGCTCGGAAAACTTGACAACGCAAACTCCTCCGCCGGATTCTTCCTTCTCTTTTTCTCCAGTTTCTCGCTCTATCTCTCGTTTCCATTCTCTCTCTTTCTCTCTCTCACTTCTTTCTCTCTTTCTCTCTCTCTCGAGTTTGTTTACGCACTCGCGCGAGGTGCTTGTTTGTGCCGAATTGCGCGAGTGGAAACCTCGAAGCGACGTGCAGATAACTCCGTGGCGTTCGTTAATCGAGTTGCAAGGCGCGCGCGCTTGTTTTTTTTTTTTTTTTCCGCGCGCATACACACAGACAGAGAGAGAGAGAACGTCCCGCGACGGAAATTTTCTCCGAGTTTCGAGATGGTAATGTTACGCGCGAAGCTTCTCTCGATGATTTACAGGAGTGTCTTACGCAACACTCGCGGATTTCTAGAAAAAAACAGTCTCTCGTCGCATATCTGATGTTATTACCTCATTACAAATGCATAACTGATAAGAAACATCGTATTCTTCTTCTTCTTCTTCTTCTTCGCGTGTGCGGCCGATCGTGTTGTCGACTGTTTGTTCGCGCTCTCTCGCGTTGCGTTTCAACGCGAGAAAATCGCGCTTGTTTATCGCGCTAAAATGTGTGTGCGGTGAGAATGCGCTTCTTATCAACAATTATGTATGTTTTGCACGGAAACGTCGCTAACGTTTTATCTCTCGTCTGTGTCGCTTCGTAATTGCGTTGTTTTTTTTTTTTCTTACCAAAGATTCCGGCGGCGTAACCCGAGAATAGAATTCTCGTGACTTTGATTCGTCATTGCTCAATTCGAAATTGAGTGACAAAAATATTGTCGCAATATCGTATATCTCGCGAGACACACCCTGTTCTCGCTCGCGAATCGAAAACGAATTGCGAGCATCGTTTTCGATTTGCGTCACTCGAGCTAGTCTCTTTATCGCGTTTTTCCCCGCGTAATTTCGGGAGGAAAGATTATTTCTTTTTCCGATGCAACACGCGCGCGCGCGCGCGCGCGGCAGATCCGCGTTTCAAGATTGCGCACACGGCGACGGCAATGTTTTTTCGAAACGCGAATAAAAACAATTGTTTCCAGTGAAATATGTTTCTCGCAGGTGTTCGCGGGATTCGATCGTAGTATCGAAAATAAAAATGTGAGGCGCGCGCGAGAGGAGAGATTACGTGTGGATTTGCGCCAAATTTGCACAGATGCAAATCCGGATTAACGCGACTACACACAACGCTGACTCCCTGTCTTTATTCCTTTCCTCATCTGCAATTTATATTGTATCAGGTGATATCGCGGCTTGTTATCGAACTGCAGCAATTAAAAACTGTTTCGAGGCGCGAGATGCGTTCACGTAAACAGATTATATAGACACCCGTGAGCCGTGAATTTGCTACGCGTTACGCAAACAAGCAGACGAGTTATTGTTCAAGACCGCGTTCTTAAGTGCGAGCTAGAAAAAAAAAAAAAAAAAAAAAAAATACTTATCGTCGATCGCGCGAATATCTCGCGTGTATCGAAGTCGTCGGGACAAATCGCAAATCACTCGACGGAATCTTCCGCCCGGGAGATCTTTCTTTCCATCCGTCATCCCCGCTCGTAAACACGACACCGCGCGAAGAACAAAGCTCGCGCTCGCACAATTCTTGGCAACATTATGCAATGACACCGTGACCGCCGTCACGTACATCCAGAAAGTTCGTCGCGCGCGAGGCGACTTCGGCCCGCTTTAAATTCGAGTGTCACATTAAACGAGAATTTACCGCAGGCGCGACGTCTTAATCACAAAAGTTTTACGACTTTGGAGAAAACTGCTTATACAATTTGTAATTTATGCGATTATTATTATTATTTTTTTTTTATTTATTTCAACTTAATTTACAAACTCGCGAGCGTTACGATCGTTCGAAGTTGACGTAGATGAGAAACAACAGAGCGATTTTAGAGGTGTCGCGTGACAACACACACCGCGCGAGGGTGATCGCGCGCGTCAAACGCAACTCTCGTCAATCGGAGCGGAGAAGCGATAACGCTCATTCGTTTTGTCAGCGAATGTCCAATAAGAAGCACGTTTATTCTCGTCGTTCGTTTCTCCGACGACGACCCCCGTCGTCAATAATATAAGAGATATACTTATACGACGCGCGATGAAACAAGTCGCGGAGATAATGCGCCGGAGACCATGATTTTTCTCGTTACGATCGTAACGCTTTCTCGCGCGCATCGTCAAAATTACACGCGGATCTCTCGCGACGAGAGTGTGTATTGTTCGTACGATGCACATAGCCGCGGGAAATCAAATCGCGCACCTGTGCGTACAACGTGATGCCCGCAATCACGTCGGAATTGCCGCTCCGGTATACCGTTACCGAGCGCGCGCGCGCGCGCGCACTGTATTTTGCACTTCCCGTATAACACACGGTGTGCGCGCACTTATTCATCTCTCCGCGTGTAACAGGAAATTCGAGTCTCTCTCTCTGTCTCTCGCTCTCGAGAAAATCTTTCGAATCGTCCAATAACGCGATCGTCCCGTAATCGCATCGAAAGACGTGTGTAATTCTCGCGCTCGCGTATTACCACGTCGCTGTCTTTTCTCCACCTGTATATCACCGGAGACCTGTTACACATTTATTGGAAATAAATATCCAATAAAATCCTCTGAATGTCCAATAATAAAGTGTAGGATATATATATATATATATATATTTATAGACAAAATTGCGATTTTCCACGCGCGCATCGCACGATTTCCTTCCTATCTCTTTCGAGTAAAAAAAAAAAAGAAAAAGAAAAAGAAAAAAAAAAAAGAAACGTGGAGGCGCCGGGTATCGATCCCGGTACCTCTCGCATGCTAAGCGAGCGCTCTACCATCTGAGCTACGCCCCCTTCGCTCAAGCGAGCGGCGAGATTGCCGGTATATAAGTGTAACACACACCGCGCGCACCGGTTTTGCGCTTTCTTCGCGCAATGTGCGTCTCACGTGTGTGTCTCTCGAGAGACACTTGGGTGTGGGAGAGACGTTTGAACACGTACACACATCGGACGCAGAGCAGGTTTTTTTTTTTTTTTTTTTATTCCGCGCCGATATCATACGACCGCTGTAAGATCCGCGCGTTTAATTCGCGCTGAGGTACGGCATTTTTTTTCTTGGTTTTTAGAAACTGACTTCGAGCGAGATTCTGTTTTTTTTTTTTTTTTTTTTTTTCGAAGACTCAACGGTAATGCGAGAGCGTCGGTGAATCAACAGCGGAAAAACGCGCGTCAAAAACACAACACACGGTAAAATTGATAAGAAATCGTTGCCTCGTGCTCGTCGTTTTAACGTAAATATTGAACGCTATAAAACGAACATAAATGAGACCTATTGTCTTTCTAAAGGAATTATCAGTTTTTTTTTTTTTTTTCGTGTTAGTCATTGATGAATCACCGGTAATATGTGTCAGATCGTTGCACTTGCAATTAGCCATGCATCGCGGCACGAGAGAGACTTGCGCAACGAGATTGTGCGCCTTCAAAACGCGCGCATCGTAAAATATCGCAAAACCGGTTTTTAAACTTTCTTCTTTCAAAATTCGCCGCGTTTATAATTGCCGCGTTCAATGAAACAATCGGGGAAAAAAAAGGAACGTCGCTCTCGTCTTATTGCGTTCGTTTTGTGCGAAACCGACCGCGTTGGTTTTTGCCTTTTCCACCTTTCTCAGTTTTCCTCGCTATTTTTTTTCTTTTTTCTTTTGGCTCTTATTAATAACGACGTTACGTTCGCGCGAAACGAACATTCATTGTCCCGAGTGGAAATAACGTGCGGCCGAGCTCTCGTCGGGGAAATAAATTAACGGGACGCGGGAAGGGGGAGGGGGAGGAAATAAAAATCATCGTACGACACGTGTGTGTGTGCGCGCGCGCGCGCCTCGGCTTAACGTCCCGGCGGCCTATAAAAGCTATTATTATCGCGATAACATACAGTACGAAATAATAAGAAACATCGTGCGCTCACGATGATTCACTTTGTGTCTATAATCTAAACGCTAAGCTTTTCACACATTTTAATCCAGAAATTTCTTTACTCGCGCGCGGATTAAATCAAATAACGCAATTCTTTCATTCTCGTATGAACGTTTTTTTTCTTTTTGTTTTTACGGTATATACGTACAAAGGAGCTTTTATTGATGTGTGCGCTTGTAAAAGAAAATTGCACACTTTTTTCCAAGAATGAATCTACAAATAATTGACCATCTCTGACGTGACGTTGTTTCTTCGCGCGTCGTTCAAACCAGAAGCTAAGATCCTTGTCGTTTATCGTGACATGTCACGTGTAAAATTGTCAGAATTGATAACTTTTCCGTTCGACAAAAACAGACGCGAGGCAACAGGCGCGAACCGAATCTTTCTCTCATTTTAATAACAAATTTCTTACTCGGTATCATTTTTTTTTTTTTTTTTGGAACCGGTGGAATTATAATTTGAACGTGCTTTGTGCCCGCCCAACACACACGTGTGTTCTCGTTTACGATTCGTTCCTTTTTCCGCGCTTCGCTTCTCTCCGTCGTGCGACATAAAAAAAAAAGAAGACAGAGAGCCGCGCACACCAGGCCGCGCTAACGAACCTTTGTCGCGTATGTACATACGTAGTATGCGGTAGCGATTTTACGATTCCCGGTAAATATAGCCGTCCACCGCTGTGAGTTCTCTTTCTTTCTCTTTCTCTCTCTCTCTGTCTCGCAGCGTGACGTCGTAACAAAGAGACGGCGGCTCGCGTCGTCGAAAATTGCACATCCTCCTCTCTCCCACACGCTCGCGATCTCTTCCGGAAAATCCAACGAAACCGCTTCTGTCGTTTGCTTTCTTCCCCTCTTCTAGGGGCGCGAGAGAGAAATCGCGTGGTCTCCGCCGGTCACGTGCACGTCCGTCACTCGCGCACACACAAGCGTTTTTTTTCCCAAACTGCAAGTATGTATCTCCGACAGAAAGATACTCCATTTTCCACGAGCGCTCTTCTCCTCGCCGTGTCATACTCGACTCCGGGATCGATTTGTCGATTCTCTCTCAGAGCGCTCAAAATCGCTCTCGCACGTTTTTCTCGCAAGTTTACTTGATTTATTTACGCTTTTGGCATAATGTTTTACGTGCGAGAGTACTCGCACTCTCGGCACAAACAACAAAACACGCGCGACGCACGCGTGGAATTTCCGAAAGATTTTTATTGCTAAAAAAAGAAAAGCAAAAACAAAAACAAAACAAAACTCGTGATAGCATCTTGAGTGATAACGTTTATACCTGACCCATATCGCGCGATAAGATGCAAGTCATGCAAATGTGTGTTGAATAATTCAGATCGTAGATATAAATTTATATCTCTGTGTGCGTGTATGTGTGTGTTGTTTTTTGTTTTTTATTAATGTGTGTTAATGGGATTTGTTTCAGCGTGTGCGGTATCGTAAGGTTACGTGTCGGTTTTATTATCACAAAACCACGACGTGGAAAAACACGTGTTTGATAAAATTTGCATCGGGTCAAATCCGAGTGGTTTTTGCGTGTTGGATTGTTTATTTATTTTTGTTTTTTTTTTCTGACGCGTATTCTTCTTCGTAATCGATGAGTGTGTTTCGCGATGAGTTGGCGAGACAGATTTGTTTGAACGATGAGACGATCCTCTAATTGTAATCAAAAAGATTCGGTGGTAAACGACAAACAGAAGAACGAGTGTTTGCGTTTATCGATTTGCTCGATGCTTTCCTCGCGGTATAAGCTCCTTAGCCAAGTAGGCGTCGTAAAAATTATCCCCGGGACCCTTTGTGTTTCCGGGGACGAAAACCGATTTCCAGGACGTTTTTATGAGTCTCGATGCTTTTTACGAGTCCGTTTGATATTGGGAATCGATCTCTCTCTCTCTTTTACTCTTCGTTTCTTTATATTTTCTTACACAATAAAAAATATTAGCGCAACGCGCACGGTTTTATTGTGGCGAGGAGGTTTATGTTTGAGGACCGCAAAGATGCAATATGCGGGAGGAATAAAAACATCATAAGCGCGCGTTTCTCTTCTCGATCGGTCAAGAGAGACCCCGGAACCCTTGAGAAGACACAGCGGGGAAAAAGACGCGTTCTGTTTTGTGTCTCCGTTTAGTTTAGGTTTTTCCGCTTTTATCGACGACAACAACGCGATGTTGTTGTTCGCATTTTATTATCCGTTACAATTTCTGCGATCGCGCCAAATCCAAATCTCAAAACCATCGATCGCACTTAGTAGCATCTGTTTTTTAATGCAACGCGATCCGATCCTCTTTGCTTAAACGATCGGGAGCGCAGACGTGCCGGCATTGTTACGCAAAGTTTTTACAACGCGAGCAGCAGTATGTGTGTGACTCATTGCCCGCTAAACGTTTTTCTTAAGCCATTTATATCGGCGACTTTGATGGGCGGTTTATTTTAGCGGAAGATTACGCGCAAGGACACACACCGAGGGATAAAGACACACGCGTGTGTGTGTGTGTGTCTGTGTAATGGACAAATGTAAAAACACACACTAATGTGTTCCAACTCCACGACGTTACGATCCCGCGAGGCGTAATGCGACGACGATGAGTCACGCGCTCTTGATATCGACATATTTATGAGAATTGCAACAACATTCTTCCACGTTTCTTGTGTAACGAGTCTCTTGCGCAATTTTATATGTAATAACAATTACAATGGTCGCGTTCCGGTCTTAAAAAACAAAAAAAAAAAACAAAACAAAACAATACACTATTGTCTGTTTCGTGAGATTTATGTAATTACAAATTATTTCCGTGATTTACGTAATTGTATAAAAATGATGTATAAATATTAATAATTGCAAACATCTATATATTTATACAATTACAAATTAATATCGTGCAATTTTTGCAACGATCGCTTCGCGTTTAATGTTACATTATCGCTCGACTAGCCGATCGTCGCTTGTATTACGATTTTTTCGCGATCGCACACACACATCTCTCTCGACTATGCAAATGGGATCTAGATGAAAAATAGCTGGAAGCTACTTATACGCGGGACCGAGGTGAGCAATATACAGTAAACGCGAATCGAATACGTCTGCAATAACATCACGTAATGCGGTGGCTGGTGTTGTCGTTTATCTTTTTTTATTTGCTGTATATCTTGTTAAAAAAGTCCGAAAGAGGAAGACAGGTTTGCGATTCATTTGTGATCAGTTCGTTAACGCAAATATATACGAAACGTTATAATTAACGGAAACAACAGATGTTGCGACGATATTTTTGTATCGGTGGCTATATATAGCGAGTGAGATACAAATTTTAAAAATCTGTACAAATATAAATATTTTTATTTATATAAGAGATATTATATTAATTCTTTGTAAACAGAGACGTCACAAAAATGACGACTCTAGTTAGACAGACTGTCTGTGAGACTCGCGCAACTTTAAAGTCGAATATCTCCGCGAAAAATCATTAGTTTTCCAATTCTGTTTTTTTTTTTTTTAAATCGAAAGTTTAAACGATTCTGCGTCGATAAAAAGAAAACAAATTGAAAAAAATCGCTAGTCTCGAAGATAGATAAGCGTTTAAGAAACCTAATTTTTACTGAAAACGCCGATGCAATTTTTAAGTGGGTCTGAGAGACCCGTGTCTGTCCGCGGAGAGTTGATATACGTGTACGAGAGAGTTAATATTCATATTTATATTATAGTTTTTAGTACAGCTTATAAGAATATATGCAGAAATAATAAGAGAGAAACTAGAAAGTGAAGTAGAGGAAAAAGAACTGTTGTTCGGAAAACCAAACAGGTTTTCAGAAAAGGAAGGTCTACATTAGATAACATTTATGTGCTGAATCATATGGTTCCAAAGGGAAAATGAAAAGGAGAAAGAAGAGAGAAAGGTCTACGCTTTGTTCATAGACTTAAAGGCGGCTTTTGATAATGTGAACGGGGAAATGCTGGATTATATTGAAAAAGAGAAAGAAATAAATGAAAAGGGATTGATAGAGAGATTGAAGAATATCTACGCAGACACAGAAGTAATGATTAGAACAGAGAAAGGATTTACGAGGAGCTTCAAGGTAAACAAAGGTGTAAGGCAGAGGTGTGTGCTGAGTCCCACCTTGTTTAACTTATACATAGCAGATCTAGAAGGTGAACCAAGAAGTAGGAACATAGGATGTATGACATTAGGGAATAATAGAATATGCACATGTCCCTATGCGGACGATATTGTTCTGCTGGCGAAGAACACAGCAGCACTTCGAGATATGATGGACACGCTGAAGAAGTTTTTAATATTTTCCTTGCGAGAAGAAGGATGTATCCTTGAGATGTAGGTCTGCGGGCGAACCTACTGACCAAACGACTCATCCGGCTTTTTCCGCTCGAACATCGTTCGCGCAAGGTAAAAGCAATTTTCGTCATTCGAGCATGAAGCCGGTTATTAGTCATCACGCCTGGTAAAGGATAGAACGAAACTCTCTTATGGTTTTCATGGCTGGTGAATCGTGTGGCGAATTAGAAGCCGCCGTGCTCCTCGCTCCGTTATAACGGAACATTGCGTAGATAGACAAAGAGAGAAAAAGAAAGAAAGAAAGAGAGAGAGCAAAACGGGAGAACGAGTATATGGGACCGAGATGACAGAATATACTTAAGAAGGCGGATACGGGAAAGTAGGAAAAGATCGTACTAATGAAGCGAAAGAGAAAGAGAGAGAGAGAAAATAAAAGAGAAATAAGCCGCAAAAAAGAGAGAGAGAGAGAGAGAGAGAGAAACGATACCAATCGAGGCTTGAGAGAGGCTTAGAGAAAAAAGGAGCTTAGCGAACTGATATAGAGCGTTGTTATGACAGAACCGAGGACAAAGACGATCGAGAAAGGGAAACCTGTTTTTTGGAAGTATTGATCATTTGGTACGTTGGACATTACCACCATCGTCGGTTTGCCTATGTGCCCTGACAGGTGATATTTTCAAGCTTCTCTTTGTCGTGGGTAAAGAGACGCGCGCGCGCCCGCCCGCCCGCTCGTGAGGAAGAGAGTTTGCGAAACCGAATAGAACGTCCGTTTACTTTTTCACGAGTAGATCGATGGACGAAAACATTTATTAAATTACCGTGCGCGCGCGCGCGCGCGCTCGCGTTGTGAAGAATCACATTGCGAGAGCGATACACAAGCGCGGGGATACACACGAAATACTTGCAATATGAAGTCACGAATTAAAGCTGATGATATCTCGTTTAAGAGAACGTGTGTAACACACGCGCTTAATTGATCGCAATCAGCTGTTTACTAAATCGTCGTCTCCGCGACACAGTCACCCTAACACAATGGGGATGGGGGAGGAAGGACGAAAAGGAAGACAATTCAATTAACCCGGTGGTTAATCCGCGGCGTCGGTTCTGATAAATATACGGAGAATAACAGCGCAGAAGTCGAGAGAAAACAGAAACAACGACGGGATCTAGTCGTCGGTAGAGCTTTCGTCATTGGTAAGAGACGAAATCGAGCGAAGGAAATTGCCGGGGCACTGAAGAGACACGGTGAGGGAGAGAAACGCACCGTATTAAGCGAACAGAGGCAGGGCGATGTATGTGATCGAGCCGTTTGAGAAAGCGAGAGAGATGATCGAGCAAATCGGTGGAGTTGATAGAGAAGAAGGAATAGAGAGAGAAAGAGAGAGAGAGAGAGAGAGGGAGAGAGAGAGAGGGAGAAAGAGGGTCGCACATGTGGAGTTGGTCGTTGCGGGGGGATCACGAAAGGGGGGCATCCTAGCGACGGGTCTGGTAATATCGTATGGCAGTGTGTTGTAACGAGAGAGGCGCTTTCCCCGGTCGTTGACCCCTTCGCGCGCTTCCAATACTAACCTCGCCCAAAAGTGTGTTCGCTGCTTCCTCCCGAGAATACGAAATAATAGAAACTTCTCACCGCACGGCGTTCTCGTTCGAGAGAAGATCCTTCGAGTGGAAATCGTGGCCGGGCAACTCGATCTAAAATATCATTCGCGTCAATTATCGATGTCGATATTTTTCGTTATTCTTCGTTGTTTTATATATAGAGAGCAGAATTTTTTTATTTTTTTTTTAACGACGAGGAACGTTTGAAATCAAAAATTATTGACGGTGCGCTAATTTATAACGATCGCAATTTCGATTGCACTCTTTTTTTTTTCGATTCGATATAAATTTATACGGACACACACTCTCGTGAGAATATCCCCTTCGACGAGAATTAATCTATTTATCTATCCATCTATCCGATAATCTAGCCTGTCGATTCTCGCGCACGAAACGCGTTTCCCGTTCCGCGAGCTCTTCTCGGGAAGAAGCTCCCGTACAATATCGACCGCGGCCTTTCGTTTCATGTACGCCGTCTATTTCGCGAGCGTGAAAAGTTGAGTGCTCTCTCTCTCTCTTTCTCTCTCTCTGCGCTTACGTGTGCATCAAAAAATACGCATCGTCGCGACTCTAATCGCTCGACTTCCTGCGATTGTCATTGGCGTACCAGCTGAATGACATCTCGACATACTCGATACGGAAATGCAAATCCGAATGTGTGCCACGGCGGCTATCGCGGCAAACCGACGTCGCGTTCCACGAAAATCGGACGTCGTCGTCGTCGTCATCGGTATCGAGTGACGCGCAAACACCGCCTTTTTTCCGAGTTTTTTTCCTCCCCTGTGGCCGAACTAATCGAAATCCCGCGAAAGTTTTTTTTACGCATTTCGTCTCGATTTCCCCGCGGCCCCCATCGGGAACCGATCCGAACGGACTACGAGACGCTCGATGTTTATTATCGCTGACTAAAAATCGCTGAGATCGCGGCAATCGAATCGGATGTGATGATACCGAGCGCGCGCTCTCTCTCCGTTCGTTTTACGACGAACGCCGCGAATGTATAGTCGCTCCGCGCCGGTGGTGGTTTATCGTTCGGATTATGGACGTGTACGGGGGTATATGTGTTACGTTCCTCTCGCGGCGACATTTCGGGGCTCGTAACAAAGACTCGTTAAAGGGCTCGCGGAAATGAAGGGTCGGCGCGGTTCTCTCCCTTCATTTTGCAGTATCCTTCGGAGACAAAGGAAGAAGGAAAGTCGGGAGGTAACCCGCGCACATCCACACACTCGCGCATATCCCACCAATTCTCTCCGACGAGAAGGGGAGAGAGAGAGAGAGAGAGAGATGTGGTTTTCATTGATCCCAACGTTTACGACGCGCCGGGACTTTGTTATGTCACATGATACGTTTCCTTTACTTAATTAAATTTCAGGATCCACTTCTCGGGGAACTTCTGCGTCGCGTTTATCTTTGGACTCTCTTTCTCACTCTCTCTCTCTCTCTCTCTCTCGGTCAAAAAGTCGAATTTCAAGTTTCGCGATCTCCGTTTTATCGGGGAAGTCGGTTTTTTGTCTTTTGTTTTTTTGCGTGTTGACGACGACTTTTCTGGCGAAGAGAGATTAATGTGTATCGGTTTTGCGAATTGGTACGCGATGTATAGCGTAAACGGGCGCGGTGTTGCGAAATATCAGAAGTGTGGTGAAAGTATATCATTAGCGAAATACGTGTTCGAGCGGCGATAGTTGTACGAACGTTGTAGTAGTAGTAATAGTAGTAGTAGTAGTAGTAGTAGTAGTAGTAGTAGTAGTACTAGTAGTAGTAGTAGTAGTAGTAGTAGTAGTAGTAGTAGTAGTAGTAGTAGTAGTAGTAGCAGCAGCAGCGATGTAGATAGCTTATCAGCAATTCAGAAATTACTTTTATAAATATTATTTGGGTCACACACACACACATACACACAGAGATTACACGCTTGCCGCTTTATTGCCGGAATACGATTATTTATTTTATTGGGCTAATACGAGTCGTCTCTCTATTGCGCAAGCGTGAGAGTGATGCATCATTTTTTAATTACAAATTAAATCACGATTGTTTGAGCGCACACACGAAATTCGCGAACAACGTGCGAGCGGGCGAAAAATGTCCTTCGGCCCTTAAATTAACAACATCGACGATTATGCGCTTAATCGACGAGAAACGATAACATCAGGGAATATATTTCTCTGTTATATTGTCGCTGTCGCTAGTCGCTTTGTGCCGATAACCAGATGCGCTCGATATATTTAGAACGGTTAGTACCACTGTTGCTAAGGCATCAGCTGATCAGACCGGCCGCCTGAGTGCGGCAGGACCGTCTACTTTAAAAGGTCCGCCACTTGTTTCGCCTCGTCCCGTTTTTAAAGCTTTTTCTCATCTCTTCAACTCGGAAACATTTTCGAAATATGAAATTGATGTCCTACGTAAAAGTGATGCCTCCGATTTTGCACCGATTTTGCGCTGAGACTCGCGTGCCTAGAAAAATTCTTGATTAAAAATCACAAATGGCTCCGAGCGTGTCTCATTAACGAAGTACTTGCAATTTTTTTTAAAGTACTTTTTTTAATTTAATGAGGAAGTTTAAATACATATTTTTCTCTTTTTTTATATATATTCAGAGAGAAATCTAGAAAAATATATATATGCGCGAACTTTAAGTGGAAGTGTATTTTAAATTCAAGGTTATTGGATGTTTATGTATATTAAGCAAAGAGAAAGCGCGCAAGATAAACGATGTGGGAGGGATCCGATTAGCGAGTTTAGCGAATCGGGGACGAAATTTTAGAAAATCCCCCTTTTTCGCCCTTGCGGTACAGCCCTGCTCGCGACCAATGAGAGACGCGTGAGCCGGCGTGCGTTTCCCCCTCTCTCTCCGAACGTCCCTCACCCGTTAAACCCCCACCCAAGTGTTCGACCGGCAGCCGGCCAGATGATCGGAGCCTCGAGCTGCTCTGAGACTTGCGAGGGTAACGTGTTGGGCACAGTCAGTTAGTAACCGGCAGTCGTCAAACGTGGACCATCCTCTCGTGATTGTTGTTCCTCTCGCCCGCCGTGTTCGTAAAAATATGCTCAGCGTAACCTCACGATCTCGCTCAGAGTTTTTTCGCGATTATTAAAAACTAGTACACGCGACAAAAATTTTTCTCACGCGCGATTCCGCCTCGCGACTTCCGGGAGAAGACACCCGAGAACCTTGTGATATATATATATTATGACTGGTAATAACCGCATCGCGGTACATCTTCTATTCGCTGCTTGTTGTACTTGTATTATTAGTGACAACCAACGGACGTGTCGCGTCGAAGCCGATCCGACGAATCGCCGGTGATAATTGCGCGGTTTTTGTCTCTTTGATCAAAAAAAAAAAAAACGAAAAAAAAATCACAAAAAAATACAACAAATTTCTCTGCAACGGGATCCCGTGACCGCATTTGTCGAGGAAGAGAAGGAGCGTTTTCAGGGACGGGTTCCGTTGTAGTTGACAGGCACTCGAGGTCGATCTGGGTAGTGTGTCTATCAAAGGCCGTCAAAATTCCTATTGCCGGCGAGAACGACCCGCACCCGGCTACGGCGGATACGATCGCCAGTACCGCCGACATGGGCAGCATGGGTCAGATTTCCAGTGAGCTTTCTGTACCTTTTTCACCGGCTGTTTTCCTTAGCCGGTTTTTTTTTTTTTTTTTTTTTTTTTTGGTTTTTTTTTCAATCGAAAAAGCTTTCCGCCGTTGTGTGCGCAAAGTCGGGCCTCGCGCTGTCATCTGGCGGATGTCAGACACGTCACGCCACCCGAACGATCGATTTTTGACGATCCGACAATAAGCGGAGCGAGAGAAAATCTCGAAAATATCGAAACGCCCGAGAGGGCGTTTCGAAGCCTCCCCGCGAGATGATGAAATCGACGATGTACACACGCGGCCACTCGCAACAAGTGGAAAGTTAGTTCCTCAAAGAGGATCGTTCGGGAGAGATTCGGGAGAGATTCTTTTTAGAGAGAACCAGAAGCGCGCACGTCTGGATCTTACCCGGTTTTTCCAGAAACTTTCTTTCACGTGCACAATGTGCCGAGAAAAACTTACTCTCTTGCTGCTAAACGCGTTTTTTCTATTGAAAAAAAAAGCGCTTTCAGATAATCCCTTGCAATTTTTTTTTTTTTTTTTTCCGTTTGCGTATTATTTGCAACATTTACGCGCGGTCTTATCTGTTATTGTCGCGTTTAAGCGACTTTAAAACTAGATAAACGAAACGACACATGATGAAACTACAGATTGCTTTACGAAAATTGTCGCGCGATTTCGTCATGATTGCAATTGTAATTTTGTGTTCATTTTTACGGTATTAAAAAAAAAAAAAAGAAAAAATCTCGTTATTTCTCTCGCGTTTATTTTCGAGCGTAAAATTGACGAGTGAGAAATAAAAAAAAACTCAAAGTTTGCTCTCGGAGAAAAACGATTCTTCTCGGACGACACACAGATCTGTGTGTTTGAAAAATAATTCCTTCTCCCTGTACTCAGGGGTAGAGAAAGAACATTCCGTGACAAAAAACAACACACTCTTTCGATTCCGTGTCGTCCGATTTCTTTTCTCGAGGACGCGCCACGTGCACCCGGCACGCATACGGAAACTCACCGAGACCTTACTTGGCTCATCGGCAGAAATAGAGTAACAATAACGTGTTGGTAAGAGAGAAGCGTCCGAGTGTGGAATCGCGGAGGGGAGCCCCCGGGTCGTGCGCGTGAGAGAAAGAGGGTTGCTCGTACACGCGAGAGAGAGAGACGGGGGAAAACGAAGTCGCGTGATCGCATTTAACGTCACCGGTAGTATAGTTGGGGAAGCCTTTAAGATTTAACAGCGCGACGAAGATCGCGACGATTCTTCTCTGTTTCACGTTTGTCTCATTCTACAAGTTGAATAAAAAAAATATGTAAAACTGTTTTTTTTTAACGGTGATTTCAAAACAAATTTTCTTGTCATTCCGTTCTGCGACAAAGAGAGAAACGAAAAATCTTGATGATGTGTCAATTCTGAAAATTTCGTACAATAGATGTTTCTTCTTCTCAACGAGATCAACGATCGCGCGCATCATTATCTCGCGTCGAGATAAAGTCTCGCGTGATTCGTCACGAAACCTTTTCTTTTCGGTTTGCAAAAAAAAGAGAATCCAAAAAGATTTCTCCTTTTGTACTGACTCACTCAACTCCGCGGGGAAACTTATAGAAATTCAGATATGTGGTATTGATCCGAAACGATAAGGCGAGAGAGATTTTCTTAGCTGTGTGTGTAGTATAGATGCGAATCGGTTAGGTTCTGTTCTTACATAATACACGTAGCGAAGTATGTGTGCCAGCATAGACGAAATTTGGCATATGTCGGGAAAAAGCTGGACGCGATGCAGTCGTATAGATGCGAGAGATAAATAATCGTTTTTAGGGAAAGAGATTGATTACACTTCGTACGACGATTATTCAGATGTAAATGTTCTCTTTCGAATGCAGATGTTCTGAAAAAAATAATCGATCACACACATGTTGGTTTGCAAAACACAAATGCAAAAAAAGAAATAATAAAAAAAACTTGTAGTTTCTGCAAACCATTTTTTTTTCTTTTTTTTTTTTAAAGATGGTTAAAACACTTTTGCTATTTATAATCGAGAATAAATTTTGTTCCAAAATATACAAAATATTATCTTAAATTTTATTTTAAATTAAATTTTATTCTAAAATATACAAAATCAGAGATATAAAAATTCCAACTCCCATTTCCGCACGATCTACTCGATTTTGTCTCTTCGTGAATTTTACGCGACTTTCATAACACTCGTCACACCTTTCTTTGCGAGATCTGGGAATATTATCGGCGATAAAACGCATACGCGACGAATATACAAACTTTGTCGACCTCGCGATTAAAATCTAAATTTCTTTTTTTTTCTTTTTTTTTTTTTTGCGCACGATGACGAGTAGTGTTCTATCTCGAACAAGTAGCATGCGGAATAATTATCTTCCTCATTTGAACAAAGAAAATATACAAGCTAGTCGAACTCCGGGATTGTCGCGCTTAAATCACGGGTGTTTATTACTCGCCATGTGCTCTCTGATAAGCAATCGTGCTGCCTTGGTAATCAGTTGATAATGATAAACGATCATTAATTCAATCTCTCATTCTCTCAACAACACCGTCTTTTTCTTTTTTTTTTTTTGTTTTTTTTTTTTAATACTTTCATCACGTAAAGTGTGAAAAAAATTAATTGAAGCTTATATAAATTAGTGATGCAACCAACAATTTGTTGCAACAGAAGAAATAAATTTACGAAGATACGAGCTAAGAGATAAATTGTGATTTCATTATTGTTTTTTTATTCTCTTATTAATTTAAATGCTCACTCGGTTTTCGAAATGTTATTATTATGCGGGCTCGTCATTGACATCCACTTTTTACGTGCAATCTATTTTGAAAGTAGTGTGTGTTACACAGCTATCTACAATAATTGCAGTTATCTGTAATTTAATGAGGGAATTATTCCGCCAAGTTTTTGCAGATAATGTGTAAGTTTATTTATTTTAACTACGTTCTCTGAGGATTTGCAAAAATTTCTCGTAAACAGAGTCCGCATAATGTATTCATCATCCCTATCTGGTATTACGACCACGCTCGCAAAAAATTGCCACGAATTCTGCCCGCTCTTTCTTCTGCGTATATATTTAAAAAGCAGCTGTGTGTTTTCACATAACTCGTTCTTCCATAATAAACGCGGCGCGCAAGACAGTGGCACATCACTCGAACATTCTTGATCTTGCGTCAGCTTCATCCCCGCGGGCTTCAGCACCGGATTACAAGAAGCGGCTCCGAGCGTAGGCGCGCGCACGCGCGCACACACACTAAAACGTTCGATCACGTGTTCGCGTAATCAGCAAGTAGTTCAGTTTCAAAATGTTAAAAGTTTAATTTGCGAAATTTGATATTTCATCGCAATTGTCCGAATAATTGAACTCGAATTTTTGTAACTAAATTGTTTAAAACAAATAGAAGTGCAAGTAAATAATGATTTAATAAAAATAAAAATTTCATTTGTGTTTTAGTTCAAACGTGTTGTTTTTTTTTTTTTCAAGTAAAAGAACATCGAGCAATTTTGAAACGTCGTTGACGTGTTTGAACTTTTTTAGAAAGAAAAGGGATCCGCGCGTCTCTCTCGCGCGGATGTAATCTTTTTTACGACCGAAGATGTGACATGTCTTACGGTAACGAAAGGACGATAATGATTTTTCGTTTCGTCTCGATGTGAGACGCGCGATGAGATTTCCGAGATGCTCGTAAATTCTCACGTCGCTCTGTTTGCTTATTAACGCGTAACACCCTCAAGGTGTCAAGGCGATCAACTCGCCTAGAAGAGATTTCATTAAAGAATCATTTGCGATAATATAATGTTGTTGTTGATTTAGGCTAATTTTCAGCAACTGCGAAGGTCTCACACTTGTTTGCTTTGACGAATTGGCACACTGACCGCGCGCGACACCTGCTGTGATGCAACCGCCGATTCTTTTCTTCCTCCAAAGAAAGACTTTCCCCCCTTCCCCCAGACTCTTTTCACATGAATTACCATTGTAATTACGGACAACAACATATACCTGCCCGGCATGTGGTGATCGTTTATTTCGCACAACGCAAAGTTTTTCTACTTTGCTTTTGACGCATCCAGCGCTCGCTCACTCACTCGTTTTTTTTTTTTTATTTTTTTTATTTTTTTACGCAAATCGAACGTCGGTTTTAATTTCTGCGAGAAATTCTCGCGCGCGCGAGAACACACACGGGCGCCGGTTTATTTTCGCAATGGCCGCGCGGTTTCTGCTGAAACAGAGGAAATAGCGAAATCAAGCGGCCGTTTTTGCGACGCGGTATCAAACGCCGCGCGGCTCTCGTCTATTTCTGTTCGTCATCACCGCGCGCGTTCTTTCGATTTTTACTTTTTTCTTCTCTGACGAGCCCTTTTTCTCCGACTCTCTGACACACACACACACACACACACACATACGCGCCGTCTCACAAGTACAAGTCGACATGTCCTGTCGACGGTGATTCGTATTCCCGCAGGGACGCGAACACGGTTATCGGATCTTCCTTTTTTTTTTATTTTCTTTATTTTTTTTTTTTTTCTCGTCTTCTCTTGTATTTTTTCCCTCCCGTCGAAACGTATACCTCATGATTACTCTCGCATGTACGGGAGCGGTCTCTCTCTTTTTCGCTTCCTCCGGAGAATCAGAGAAGATCTCTCGATTGTTACGTAAGATATTCTACGATCGGTGAATAGAACATTTCCTGCCGAGGTCCGCCGATGTACGTGATGTTTCCGCGGCTATCGGACCTTTGTACATTTTCGTCCCGGTATTCGAGACTTAATATCTGGTAAATATCTCGCCGCCGGATATTCCCTGCTCGAAAGCTTTTCCGAGGTTGTTGTCGTGAAAATATACATCGCACGAAGTGTGTTTTTATTTTTATATTTTGTTTTTATTTATATATTTTTTTTTCTCAAACATGCGCGCTTAAGCGGACTGGTTTTTTGATATGAAATATTTCTTGGCTTCTCTTCGGCGTCCTTGGAGGGGCTCTCCTCCCCGAGAGAGGCGGAAACAAACGTCGCTCACCCTTCTCTTCTCTCTCCTGTTTTTTTTTCTCTTCCTCCCTCTTTCTCCCATCACGTCGCGCTCCCTCGACGTCGTAAAATTGTTTTCCAGGCGATGCCTGAAACTGGTTTTCGGAGAGCTAGGTTCTGGTTCTCTCTCCTAAGTTGCTTATACATACTCGGTCATAGGCCGCCTTCGCTCTCCCGAGGATCGAAAGCGGGTGCGCGATGTTGTGTTTTCTCTCCGGCAGGTTCTTTCCCTTTTCCTAATTTTTTTTTCTTTTCTTTTTTGCGTCATCTTACACAGTGAAATTTCTCTTGGTGAACGTAGGGACGCGCGACTTCTCACCAGATCACGCGACTCGCGGAGAAGAACTCGACGCGAATAAATTTTCGTTTCCGTCGCGCGAGAAGAGTTGTTGCGTCCCTGTCGACGATTACGTAAGCGATTTATGCGAGCGTGGTTCGTCGGGTTTGCGCATCGACACGACAAAACAGATGCACACATGCCCACGCTAAGAATATTATTGACGTTGAAATTACACGGTAAATATATATGCATATATATATATATATATATATATATATACATATATAATATTGCTAGATATATTTACAACGACGTTATAGGCGAATCGTGACAAACATGAGGTAACCGAACCTACAGTTCGGATTCTCCAATAATTGGCTTATTGATTTCTTTCTAGTTGTTAACATTTTGGTGTCTGCGGTTTACGTTTCACCTTGACAGCAGGTTAATTTCGATTTTTTGTAGCAACATTTCATTTTAGAGTCAATTGAAAAAAAAAAAAAAAAATTAAAAGTTCTTTAAAGTGCCAATTATCGGATTGGAAGGTGCCACTTATCGGGCGTTCTACCGTATTTCGGACTAATTGAGTAAGAAATTTTGAAGCAAAGAATCGATCTCTCTTTTCCCACGACACAAAGAAACTCTCTCTCTCTGGTATGCGCGTGCGTATCTCTCGTGTTCTCTATTTAAATTAATTCACAGACGCAGTCTGAAATTAAGTCTCGTCAAACGGGACCAAATTGATGTGCAAAACTTCGCGACGGCGACGACTTTGAATAAATACGAAATTAAAGCGACTCGTGTTGTGGGGAGAGAGTTCTTTTGCTACCCGCACAGACTTTCGGAAACTTGAAAAGTTTCTTTTTAAACTTTTTCTTTGGAATTGCGTGGACGTGGTATAGCGGTGATATAAATGATCCTTCTCGTAAGACTTATACGCCCTCTCTTCGAATCTCGGCTCGAATCTCGCGCCCCGAAATTTGCGCGTCGAAACCGGAAGTGCACGCTCGGGAAGGACGCTTCACATCTGGAATCGGCCAGTGGGACACGAAGTGTACCAAGTGCGACGAGGACAAGCCGAGGAAGCGCAGAAAAAGGAAGCGAGAGAAATAGCGAAGGTTGGCCAACCGGCAATCGATACGATGACGTCGACCTCGCCGGCAACCAATGAGGCGACCTCGCCCCTCCCGCCTTGAGTATTACAGTGCCATCTACTGATAAGAAAGGAGCATCGAACTCTCGCGAAGTTTCCTTTGTCCGCGATCTCTCGCTCTTCTTCTTCTCCACCTTCTCACTGTCGCTCGTCCCTTTGTCGCTCCCTTTCCCCTTCTCGTATTATTAAGCTGAGTTTATTTTTTCTCCGGCATATCTCCCTTCTGTTCCTTTATCGCTGTCGGCTTTTTTTTTTTAGTATGTCCCGGAATAGACTCGACTTTAATTTTCTAAGATCGAATTTTGCAGATGGATCAAACGCGCGAGATTGAGTTTGTTTTCAAATGAAAAAAGTTTATTAGGGATTGAAATCGAATTTATAAACTTGCAGACTTCGGTTCTCGCGCGCGCACGCGCGCGCGAAGGAACTTATCGGGAGAAGGCGAGCTGGATCACCTTGCACAGGTATCTTTTTTCGCGGAGAAAGATGTTTCTCGAGACGTGACGATTGCCGTTGCTCCACGGTAACGCGAGAAAGAAAGAGAGATAGATAGATAGATAGATAGGTGTGTGTGTGTATTTCGCTCTGAAAATCGGCCGGTCGAATCGGTCGAATTAAATTATCGGATTTTATTCGAGCGACCTTCTAAAAGCCCGCGCCCGATATCGGTAGATATATATCCGAAGCGCACGTATGACTCGGCGGCTCAAAGAGAGAGAAAGAGAGAGAAAGGTATATGTATATATACATATATAGGCTTCCTGATGATTAATTTGTTTGCTCGAGCGTAATACGTACGTAAAAAAAAAGAAAATCATACGTAATAGGACATAATAGGACGTAATGTGTCTGTCATTATTAGATATTATTGGCGAATCAACGATTTATACCTGCATGATGTCATCGGAACGATCAAAATATTTTGTTTGAAACATGAAACGGAAAAGGCGCCTCGTATTGTGGCGCTTCACGTGTGTTTCAATTTTAATGTGACCATTTAGACAGAAAAATGTACACGACTGCTCGTATTTCAAGTGCTTTGTTTTTATTTTACGATACATACATGTTGTCAATAAAATATCATATTTAAAAAAGTAAGAATAATAAAAAAAAAGAGACACAAACATAAGAAGCAAAACAATAAACAAGTGAAACATAATGGATTTCGATCTGACCGATCGTGTTCGAAATTGTTGAAAAGGATCTCGAAAAGGGAAAAAGAGGACGAAATCGAAAGAGAAAATTCGTGTCGATAATGGCCGGGTGGTATAATCGGTATTCGTAACACACACGGCGCACAGAGACAGAATTTGTGCGTCCTTGGGAACGTCGTCTGAACACGTGTGTGTAGCCGGGAGATGTACACCTTAGATTATTCAGTCTTGTGGTGGATGGCTTTTACACGGTCGAGCTGAAACGCACGATTTGAAGGCGCGCGCATTGGCGTAAGCTCGTACGAAATACTTGTAAAGCGAAAAAAAAAACAGTGAAAATAAAAAGAGAGAGAGAGAGAGAGAGAGAGAGAGAGAGAGAGAGATTTTCTTGCGGCTAGAAAAAAAAAAAAAAAAACGCGCGCCCCCTTTGTCGGGAAAAAGAGAATTTTTCAAAGATCGCATCTCGGATATCTTTTGAGAGAGTCAAAAGGTCAGTGTAGCTTGTTTCATATATATCGTGTGTTTATCTCAAAAAGGATCCACTCGGTGTAACTAGAATTCGCTTTTATTCACGTGGCGTTATCTGAGACCTAACAATATGACCACGTTTATTTCTAACGTTACGAAAAAATACCGTGTCGATGTAGTCGACGGTTATAAAGATACAAGAGAAGATCCATTAGCTGATTTTCTCCGGTCTATTATACTCTCCGATACACCTTGCGTCTACGCTGCTGCGTGGGCCGTGGTAATATTGCTCTCCGCAGACGAACGAGAAATCCCTTGCCAGCCTCAAGGAACAAGTTGTGACAGGAAAATCCCGTTTGTTTGGTGCGTTGTAAGGTATTTTTTCGAGCCTTCGTGGCATCGTTTTTCTCTTTTCGTTTTAGTTTTTCTTTGTTACACGTTTTTAGTAAAAAGCGTTAAAATTTGAATTAACGTGTGTGCGCATACTTGCCGAGGTACGTATGCATTTACGATTTTTTTTTTTTTATAGCACAAGTATATATCAACTTAAATATAAAAGTCAACTCATAAAAGCTACTTTTCCTTAGTAAATATTCATTTGCCAGACGGTGCATTGTACATTCGCCACGACACATTAGTGTTAAAAGCATAATATTACGATAAGCTTGGAAAGTACATGCTTAGGTAAAAGAGCACGAGCTCCGCCTGTTCCCTTGTGTTGTGCTCTTTCGCATAAACAAAAATAACAAAACTCGAAACTGTGAAAGGTAACGAGGGGGGAGAAAAAATATTGCGTACAAGTCCCGATGCATTTTTGTTTATACGCAATTATATTTTTTTATTCACATTTTTACTAAATCAGATACAAAGATGTACGCACATCTACTGGTAAAAGGTTAGAATTTTTTTTATTGGTTGCGGCACGTTTAAAGTTACATTTAAGTTACATTGACTGATAAATGTATGCACATTGACTAATAAGTGTATACATTGACTAACAAGATCGTATATTTGCGGACTCAAACACATTTGCTGTGACACGTGAACAAAATACGCAGAAAAAAATGCGCGAACGAAAAACAAATTGAATAGAGCGACAATTAACATGATAAATTCGCCGTAATAAATTTTTCCCCGCGTCGATCGGAGAAAAAAAATACCGTACAATCTTCGTTTTTTTTTCTTTTTTACCGTCGAATCGCGCGAACGTTTTGTCCGTCAGTCTTCTCGCGATTCTTCATCTTCGATTACGTCTCGCACAGATTGAGCTCCGGGCCGCCTCGCACCGCGCGACGATCTCGCGATAAATCTCGCGCGAGATTAATTTCTTTTTGTCCGTCTCCGTGTGTTGTTTTTCTCCCTTCGTTGAGGAGAGACGGGAAAATATTTTTCTTTGCTGTACCCGTTCGGTTCGAGAAAGCGCGCGGGTGGCGACGACGGTGGTTGATTTGCTCGGCAGAAATGTTTGTGTATTTTTTTGTTTTTCGGTCCAGACTGCCGCGAGGTAATCGAAACGCGCACGTTATCGGGGTCCGTTCTAATTTCGCTGTACGTGCCACTTGTAGTTTCTCTCTCTCTCTCTCTCTCTCTCTCTCTCTCGAGGGAGAGAGAGAGAGAACGTTTGCTCTCATCTAATTTTCAACTCACACTGTATATACGTTCGATAAATCATTTCGTTTTTTTTGTGTGTCACACGAGTGTGTGTGCGTGCGTGTCTATGTTAACGTATCATTTCATGCTAGTTAGCCTCTTCAGCAGAGAGTGTTTTGTGTTAATCGCTCTCTCGGTGTCTCTTTCTCTCTCTCTCTCTCTCTCTCTCTCTATCTCTCTATCTCCGGCTGGAAATTGCTGGGTCGGCTAAGCCGCGAGTCTTCCATTCGCTCTCAGCGCTTTTATTCCGCACACGCACGCAACACACGCGCGCTTTGATAACGACACTTCGCACGTGCGTTTGGTCTACGGGAAGACGAAGGAGAAGACGTGTTGTTTTAGGCCAGGCAAACAAGTACCGTAAACTCTTCTCCTCCTCTTCTCTTTTATAGTTTCGCTTAAAAGGATGCGAAAGTTCCCCTCCGAGAATACCTGCCTCGTAAACAGTGTATATATATATATATATATATATATATATATATATATATGTATGTGTACTATGTATTTGGGTATTAAATGTGGCGAGAAAGAGGGAGAGAGAGAGAGAGATAGAGAGAGAGAGATAGATAGATAGATAGAGAGAGAAGAGTGTTAATGATATTCCATCATCGCTGTGCGATGACGCTGACGTAACACAAACAATGGACAATTATATCACATTCGATGCGACTCCTCGGTCACGTTCTCGTGCACGACGATCGATGGACGCTCGTCTTTGTTTTTTTTTTTTTATTTTTATTTTTATTTTTATTTTTATTTTTTTTCTATCAATTATTAGCGTGCAACATATATCGCGCATCGTATACTCTCGATAAGCGCAACGTCGAAAACGTTGAGCGCGTTATCACACAGTTGTGTGGTAAACACGCTCTAAAAAAATGTCGATGACCGAGGAGGAGCGTGCGTCTTTGATCTTCGAGATGCATGCGGTCTATTTTTCGTATCGTTATATAAAGAACGAGCGCGAGAGCGCGGATGATGAAATAGAAGATATTGTAATTCGGACCGATGGTGACGTGTATATTTGATATTCTTGATGAATAATATATCACGGCCGAGACACACACACGCGCGCGCACGACGGTCCGCTCTTTATTACCGAGTTTTTAATATATCGCCTTCTTTGATGTATAATATTTTAAGAGCTACACTTGTGACATTTTTATGTGCCGGGTTTTTATCATATTTTCTTTTGACGTGTACATGTTTGAAGCGACGCGGAGACACAATTCACGGAACGGAAGCTGACACGCACGCACACGCGCGCGCGCGCGTTTCGCGTCTGATAAAACATGTCAATTGACAAGATTCAGAGGCGCTCTATGTATGTGGGTCACGTAATATCAAGCGTTTAATTCCTATCTGTCAAAACCAAGTTTTATACGACCCTGCTAAAAATAGAGAGAGGACTTGTCGAGATAATAATTTCTGCCGTTACACTTACAAGAGAGATCAATCGTTGACGATTTATGTAAATTCGAATGTTGTGCGTGCGCGCGCGCGGATGTGCGCGCGTGTGTAAATAAATTGTTCAATCGCGCGTGATCTTATTTGTCACTTCTGCACGTTTCCAGCTTGAAAACCGCCGGGCGTGTTACACGGCTCGCTGCAACACAGCCGGGAATAATATATCTAATGTTTGACATTTCGATTTACCGACCGGTGTAACAACCCGGCACACCCGTAATAACAGCTAGTTAGAAGCGGCTGTCGCTCACGAGCTCGTGTGTGCGCGCGCGCGCGCTCGCGCTGGCACAACAATTATACACGGTGTCTCGGAAATGTCCGTCTCACTTTGTCTCTCTTTTAGTCGGTTATAAATTTTGAGAAAAATGACCGACGAGAAAAATGAAAAAACGCGTGATTTTTGAGAATTTTTTTCAAACAATTTTGAGCCTTTTTTTTGTTTTTCGTCCCACGACGCACACGCAAGTTTTCACTTCGCGAGCTGAAGGATAATGTCGCGAATTCTCTGTGGAGGACACCCTGTACGCGTCTCCGGCGCAGACACGCGAGTCGCGGTTGCGCGTTGTATATATCGCGCGGCATTGTTAGGCATATCATCGCCGCACACACATTCGTTCGGATCCGTGCGGCTAGGCTAATCGGCCCCGTTTGTGGGAAACGGGGTGTAGCTCGGAGACGAGGAAGAGGAGGAGGAGAAGGAGGAGGAGAAGACGCGAGAGAGAGAAAACAGGCACAATTGTTGGAAACGTCCAATTGTTGGATACGGTCGGGACGCGCGCGCGCACACACACACACACACACACATCGTTCGCTTAATTGTTGATCTTAATTAAGTCGTATCGCAGTAGATTGCAATTAATTCCCGCGTGGGTGGCGGTGCGCGACACATCGTGTGTTCTATCACTCCCTTCCGCTTCTTACGACACTCCTACTACTTCGGTCACGTAGCGAGCGACGGTAAAAACGTCCTGCGCCGACCGCTTCTTTATGCCGCATTAATTCCCGCTTGCGCGTAATTGGCACGTTTTGCTCCGGTATCTTCGAATGGAATTACTTCTCTGTGTACTTGATGGCCGGTCATTACTGTCATTAGGCGGCAGCCCCCGATTTCGCGAATCGACTACCGTTAACTCATTTTCATGCCCGTTGCACGACGACGGTTCTCTGTGCGAAATGTCTTTTGAAAGAGATAGCAGTAATATATACAACATATTCGTAAACTTCGTGTGTGTGTGTGTGTGTGTGTATGTGTTGTAGATTGAAAAGTCTATAAAAGATTCTCCAAGAAAATTGATTATCATTGAGCAACGTTAAATGATGATGATACAACAAAAAACTTAATGAATACATATTTATTCTTTAATTTTATTTGCATCTTTTAACTTCGCGACGCGAAAACAAGCGATAAATAACGCTTCGTTTCAACGACCTCTCCGCGGGATTTTAATGTGAACAAAAAAAAAAAAAAAACCTATTAAAACTGAATTTAAGTCACACAAAAATATTTTGCAATTATCGAAGAGGATATTGGTCTCTCGAACAGGCAAATCCCCGACGAGCGATATGAAATAACGTCATCCCGGACGAGCGTTACGCTTTTTTTTACGCGATTGTCACAATTTAGTCGGTGATTTAATCGCTCGTCGCGTCAACTCGCAATTCTCTGTCGCTGGTTAAACGCGCGCATTTTATACGTGTATTTTATTCATCGCTATTGCACGATGTCGTCGTAAATCGACGTACATCGACGATCTTTTCGCGCTGATGAATTTCGCAATTAAATTTTAACCGCTTCAAGTTCAACCGCTTTCTCATTTCGCTCAACGCACGCACGATGAAGTCACATCTCGTTGGAGAGATATTGAGATCTAATCGCCTCTCGTCGCGATTTAATCAAACTTTCCCCATTAACTGTTCGATCTCTGATCTAACGACGACGCGTTTATAGTTTCCTCTCTCTCTCTCTCTCTCTCTCTCTCTCTTCGTATAACGTACTTCATTACGCGGGTGAGTGTTCGCGAGTGATTTTATATCAATTGTGTACATCAGTAAAAAGCGATTATACACCGAGAGGAACACAGTAAGCGATGAGACGTTATTTCAAACGCGGTCGCTCGTCTCTTTTATTCGCGACGCGAATATGAAGATTTTTCTTCGCTAGATATAATTTTACGACCGCATTGCGTAAGAGGAGAATATAACTTGTGATCCTTCTATACGTATTCGCCAGAACTTATGGCGCAGTTAGGGGAAAAATTTCGTGCTGTGTGTTACGCGCGAAATCACACACACACACATGCGCGTCCGCGTTGTGTGGGTGTGATTTACAGAATATGGCACAAGGTCCTCTTCCCAATAATCCGCATACCCGTTTGACGTCGCATAAATTTCTTTTTCCGCGGACGCGCGACTCTCTCCATTCCTCTCTCTCCTCCGGATTCAACCGCGACGCGCGCACAAACTTGAAGACGTTTATTTTCGCAATTATATTTCCTGCCGCAGCCCCGCGTCGAGCGTTTTTCACGGGATAACGAAAAGATTTCGTTCATTATGGCGAAATGAGGCGCGCGAACAATTAACTTTTCGAGCGGAGATCGAAGAGAGAACTCCTCCTCCTCCTCGTCTTGCGCAACGAGAAGGAGCAAACGAAACCGCGTTCTTTCACTCCGGCAAGAAAAACCGAAGAAAATTACTAGTAGTATTGGGAGGGTTTTTTTCCTTCGCCGACCGGCTTCCTTCGACCTTTTTACGGACATTGAACGCCAAGCGAAGAGAAACGGAGTCAATATAACTGTGAAAGGTTGCGTGTTACAGCAGCAACGCGCGAAATATGTGCTGTGTCATGAGAGAGTATTTTCAGAAATCTTCTCCGAGAGATATTTGAGGAACATTGTCGCGAGAATATCGTATTCGTGAAAAATGTCCCGTCGAAAATATGTTTACTCGCTACGCAAAAGAGAGAGAGAGAGAGAGAGAGAGAGAGTGAGAGAGAGAGAGAAAAAGCGCGCGTTTCCCGTTTAAGTTTGCGCGAATTTTCTCCCGGAAAAAACAAATGAAAAATAAAATTCTCTTATTTTGTATACACGCGTCGCTAAATACCTTGATTAAAAAAACACGCGTTTTAGTCGCGCGCCGGTAAATGTAGATGTTCGTGCAACCACGCGTTATTAAATTCACATCCGACGGCGTTTCGTGAAACTTTTTCACGAAGCTCGTGTTTTTTTTTTTTTTTTTTTTTTTATCAGTCTTGGTACCGGCGCGAGTTATCATCTCGATTTACTCGACTCCGAACAGAGGCTTTCTTCTGTCTCTCTCTCTCTCTCTTTTTGTGTGTACAAAGCTTATATACAGTAGCATCGCAATTTATGCCCGGGTCGCGAGATACCTCCGGCGATCGATAAAATTTTCATTTCATGCGTCCTAAGCGAGTACGTCAGGATCTCTCTCTCTCTCCTCTCTCTTTCTCTCTCTTTACTTACGAAACCGGGCACGCATGACCGAACAATCGATTCGACTTTTAAACAGTCAGCGCCGCCCAACCTGTCACGCCGCGACGCTGTTTGCGCGTTTCTATCCCGTCGCTTTGCTCGACGACGCTGAGCTGTAGGGAAAAACATGCCCACATCCGTCGTCATCGTGTGTAATAATACACACACAGGTCGGAACGTCGGTGTTGCACATCCGTCGAATCTCACCTCGCCGCGAGATTCGCTCTTGTTTTTCTCGCTTTCCGAAAAACCGGCGCGACTGTCGATATTTTTTTTTTTTTTTTTTTTTTTTTTTTTTTTTTTTTTTTTTGGTTTTTGCGATATTTTTTTTTTTTTTTTTTTTTTTTTTTTTTTTTTTTTTTTTTTAAATTTTTTTCGATATTTTTTTTTTTTTTTTTTTTTTTTTTTTTTTTTTTTTTCAAACTGGTTCTCTGGTTGTTTTGTTTTTTTTTTATTTTTATTTTAATCCTCTTTACGCTCATTAGCACCTTCTTGCCGAAAAACATTGTGTTGATCGTGCGGGGATCGGCCCCGTGGCTGCGACGTAAATAATGGATCCGATTTATTTCGCAAACGAGTGGCGGGAACGCCACTTTTTTTTCGACTTCGGGGATTCCGTGACGTGCCCCGCTCGCGCGCGCGTAAACGATGTAATTGGCGTGTGCGTGCGGGGAACGGGTTATCGAAAATTGGGTCGGGTTTTTCAAACCTTCTCGAAGCGATGGGCGAGAAGAGATATTCCGAATCCGGGTCGCGCGCGATTTTACGACGATTTCATTTTCGGCCGCCCGTGAGAGAGAGGAAGAGGGAGGGGGAGGGGTAAGCGAGTAGCCATCTCGCCGCGCGATTCTGCCTTTGAACTGTCTAGCGGATGAGGTCTTTTTTTTTTTTCCGAAGCGCGCGAGTTGCTGCTCGCTTCGTCACCTAACGGAGACACAAAATCGGGGCGCTTTATCAAGCGGATTTGTTACCACGTGACGTAATAATTAAAGCTCTTGTTACATTAGTTAGATACCAATTAATCCGGCACTTGTGTCTGTCTGTCTGTCTGTCTGTCTGTCTGTGTGTGTGTGTGTGTGTGTGTGTGTGTGTTTGTGCGCGCAAAGAGAGGAGACTATTAATACGAATCTCTCCGCGCGCTGTGCGAATCCTTGCACGAGTACAGAACCAAAGGGAATACAAACGGGTAGAGAAGGACGTCCACAGGAGGGGAAAAAGGGGAGGGACAATATGGACGCGAGTTCGGCACGACGCGGCAATTTGCGCGTAATTTCGCGAATAACTCCAGATGTATTGTCCCGGGAACAACTTCGTTAGCGTCGAAATGGGCAGCGAAGGGTTGTACAACCCTCGGAGCGCAAAAGCAGAATCCGAGCGAGCGAGGGAAAACGCGGGGAAGGAGGGCTTCCTGTATAACGGTCCGTATGCGTGCGGAAATATAGCGCGTCAACTAGCCGGCGGACAACAAAGCGAGAAGCGTGGATAAATCGCGAAGGCTAATAATTCCTTTGTTCCACATCTGGAACGTCGTCGTCGTCGTCGTCGTCGTCGGACGATATGAAATAAACGAGCGGCTCGTCACGGGGCGCGCGCGCGTTTTATCGCAGTTAACGAAGTTACTTCTCGCCGCCTATTGAATCGTAATAGGGCGTGTAAGTATAGCGCGAGTCGCACGGCACGCGGGGGAATCCGCCTTGAAAAGAACTTGTTGACTCGCGGCGCGTTGAATAATAAAGACATTCGCGGAGTCTCCCGCGGATTTTCACGGCGATCGAGAAAGAGCCGAGCGAACGAGGAGAGTTCGAGGAGGCCGCCGCTTGGAAGGACAAAGATGCGATAAGCATCTGACCGGGGCGACTCTAGATTTATAAATTTTAACGCGATGAGTCACAAATCACCTATTTAGAATTCGAGATAGAATTCAAGAAGAAGACGAAAAAAAAGATGTCGTCGAATAATAATAAGACTTCTCTAACGTCACACTTTCTTCGAGGTGCTGCCTGAGGTCATCCATATCTGTGACACGCATGACTTACCGCGGAGGACTCCCTCGGTTCTTTCTCGGGTGATGATAATTTTATGTAACTCTCGAATAGAAAAACAATTTTGGTGTGGTGTAATCGGGCCTAGGGGCTCGCATCGACGCGCGCCTGGCACTCAAACATCAACTTTCGGGCGATAAGAGAGAGAATCCTTATGTACGGGAATCGCGGTGTGTAACCAATTATTTTTGACGAGATGTGGCATGCGCGAGAGATAATAAACGTGGCGTGACTACAAGTTGATTAAGAAAACATAGCTATTGTGTGTTTGTGACATTACGCGCGCGCGCGCGGCGTAACAACAATAACCTCTCACATGCGACAATAACATGTTTTGGCAAGATTGCTTCTTATTTGCCGACGTCACCTCTCTCTCTTTCTCTCTCTCTCTCTATCTCTCTCTTTCTCTTGTACACAGGCAATTACAGATTGTTATACAATTTCGGTATCAATTTAGCCAATTTCGGCGCGACATTGTGTTCGCGATCGTTTGTTTGTGAAACGGAGGGGGAATTGTTGCCATTCACACTCGTGTCAATAATCAAAGCCGCGCGCACGATCGGGCGCCACACAAGCGCGCGCCGTCGATTAATGAACCATATGTGTGTGACAGAGAACATAATTTCGGCGAAATTGCGGCGACGATTGTGAAGATAAAAACGGATTAAGAACGACGTGCGATATGTACGAAATACGTTTTTGAAATTAAAGATCTCGCGACGCGCGCGAAGGAAACTAACCTAGCTCCGCTAAATTTGCACGGCTTGTACGTACCTATCAGAGAGAGGATGTTTCGCAAAGTGGTTGCACGAGAAACTCTTCTCTGAATTTGGACGTTGGTTGCGAATGTTTGCGGACAATGTGTTTTCTGGTTTAATTAATTAGAGACCTGTTCGCACGCAAATGACCTTCTCCTTGGTCTCCTCTCGTACGTAGCAAACGCGAATTACGTGAGATTTTGCGCGTTCGAGGTGTTTTCTTTTTTTTTTTTTTTGTTTTTTTTTTAATGTCATTGATCATATCTTCGCCGCGCGTATCAGCTTTTTTTTTTTATCGCCTCGGACAATCAAATCGCAGAGAATGCGTGGCAAATAAGTAACCGCGCGAATAAAAAGGCCGCGTTAAATTTAGCCCAACGGGTTGGCACGTAACGTGTTTGTGTGTGCATACTTGTGTGATGCGCGCGTCACACTCGCATCTAAAACGTTCGAGGCAAGCACATGATTGAGATGCGCTTTTTTTATTTGCATAATCGCGATAAAAAACAACGTCGGTCGAAACGCGACACGTGGGCATAACTTTGCATCCGTTTTTTTTTTTTTTTTTTTTTCAACGAACGGAACACACGCGCCGCGCGCTGTTTTTCGCCTACGCGGAGTAATTGCGAACGGCTTCTTTTTATCTATCTATCTATTTATCTGTCTGTCTGTCTGTCTATCTATCTCTCTCTTTCTTTCTTTCCGTTGTTTTCGTTTGCGGTCGGTGAGATTCTGTCCAAAACGCAGAGCCGCCAAACGTCACTCGCGGGCGTCGCGTCATTTTGCCGCGGGCTTCGCCAACTCGAGCTACTTCAATTATAGAATGTTACATTGCGATAAGGCCGCAACTTGACATTTTCCGCGCCGAGCTCTCTCTCGCGGCCGAATGTCGCGCTAACGTTTATTGAAAAGCGTCACATTGACGCGAAATTTCAACGCGTGATTTTCTCGACAAACTTCTCGAAATGCATGTGGATTCTCCAGGATTATTCCATGAATTTTACATACGCGCGTGAATTTCGACGTGACGCGATTTACGAGCGTCATCGGAAAGGAGCGTCTCTTCCTCTTCTTCCTGTATTTAAAAAAAAAAAAAAAAAAAAACTTTTTCAACATTTCGCACGTTCTATATATCGATAAAAAGTTATTCGAACCGGATTTTTAGTCAACGACACCGTTGCATATCATTTTCGCGCGATATCCGTCTTTTTTAGTATGTCGCATACATAATTTACGCGGCTTTGTTCCAGCAATTAATATTGCCGCGCGGCTGACAATGGACAATAGCGTTTAATGTATCATTACCGGAGAGAAATATTCGTCCGTTGTGTTCATTGTCGTTCGTTAAAAGAGAGAGAAAGAGAGAGACGTCGTCATTGCGCCGGTACACGCAGGTTATGAAATATGGATATCGCAATACGTTATAACAACGATATAACACACGACGTAAGAAAGGCGAGAGAAAACGAGATGTGCTGTATCTTATTTATTTACGTCGTCGTTCGTTGCGTTTTCTTTTTTGGGTTTGTTCACCGTGACCACGTCGCGCGCGTCGAGATATATATATATATATATATATATATATATACCTACACGATACGATTTCACGTAAAGACCGAATGTGCCAATAAACAAAGCGGTTTTTCTCTCTTCGTAGATTTACGTCACAACGATCGAATATAAAGAAATGCGCGCAAAGCAGACATTTCCTCGCTCTCTCTTTCTCTCTCTCTCTTTCTTCAACACGCTCGTGGCTAAAAATCTTCTGATTTTTATTCGCGACGCGCCTCAACCTCCGGTGATTGCGCGCGATCGGTCGTGCGCTCTTTTTGAAAATTGCACGTCTCCGCTTCCTTTCCCCTCCCCCTCATTGTTCAGCGGTCACGTGCAAGAAATGTTGTCGCTTTGTTTGCGACGAACATGATATTCGATATCGATAAGCGCGAGAGAAAAAACACATTGCAGTGGGCGAAAGAAAATCACGGCGTGATCCCGCGCTTTTGAGGGAAAAGAAGAAAACGGGGCGTGTTGAGGAAAGAAGGGAAGCTGGAACGAAGCTCCTCGTCACCGAGTCTCGGCGAGTTTTGGGCCGATCGCCAGGAGTGTGCGCCAAGAGAAAAAGGAGGCTCTTCTCTCTCGGGGGAGAAGAGAGAGAGAGAGAGAGAGAGAGAGAGCCAGGAGGGAGGCGCGCTTGCCTGCCGCGCTGGCTGCGGCTTCTCGAGGGCTTCGCTCCCACCCGGGGTGATAAAAGGGCGGCTTGCCAAATCGCGTGTACGAAAGTTAATTGAGCACCATCCAACTACGCCCATGACGTAGCCCGGCTATTTTCGCGAAAGAGGTCCTGCCGGATCGCCCGATCTCTCGCGTGCGACCGCCTGACATTTTCTCTCTCTCTCTCTCTCTTCTTATTTTCTTTCCTTTGTGGACTCTTTTACGGGCTCTCTTAATGATCTTCGTGTCGCGGAGAACGAAGACAATTTTTTTCTCGCAAAGATCTCACGCGATTCTCGTTTCCGGCGCCGCGTTTCCACGCGGTCGCGAGCTCTCGTGGTGTAAATTACATCGTTTCGATCGGGAACGCTTCGATCGATCGGGAGACAAGCGGGAGAAATTTGCGCGCACAAAAGTAACTTCTCGTCGATAGAATCGCGCCGCGGCAATTTTCAATCGCGCTGAAGACTGAAATCTCATCGCACGATGATCAGTTGGTTTGAACGAGCGAACGCAACAAACATAACGCGCGCATATCGAGTGTGATGTTGAAAACAACGCACAAATTATCTCTCGACCGTCACGCGGTTAATCGACTGTTGTCGATAAAGAAAAAAAAAAAACGAGAATCGTATTGCCTGTAAATTGTGTGTTTGCGTTTTGTTTTCTTTTTTTGTTACATCGAGCAATAACGCAAACACACGCGTCCCCGAGGGGGAATAAAAAAAGTAATATAACTCGAGCATATAAGAGTAACAGCTCGAGAACAAGTTGTGTCAGAAGCGGATGTTTACGCGGCGAAATGATGAATGTTGGATAATGTGATCGTCGGTTTATTAATATTCATCTCTCGGCTCGCTTGCGTCGCGCGCTATCATCGTCGCACAGGAAGCGTCCATAAAACAGTCAATAAAATTTAATGCGGTCGCGGCACCACACACGTTTCGCGCCGAAAATTATTGCACGTGCGAGTCAAACGATTCGACGCCAATTTAACAACACGCGTCACTTTTCTCCCGAGATTATGCGTTTCATAATCTCGCGCTGAATTTCCATCTTTTTTCCCGCTGAAAGAGGATGGAGGTAAATTTTTTTCCGGAAGCGCGTTTTGCTCTCTCTCTCTCTCTTTCTCTCTCTTTCTCTCTCAATCTTCGGCTGTCACATCGGCTAAACTGACACCGAGTAATTTGTTATTTCCGCCGACGTGCGCGCGTCGGGGCCTCTCTCGGCAATGAACGTGCCAGGTCCTCGTTTAATAATAGATCAATTGATTCGACAGGTTCTCCTTCTCTCTCTCTTAGCGAGAGACTTTTGGGCGTTATTAAAAACGTGCTTTTACCCACTTTACTCTCTACGTGCAACCCCGCTCGCGCTGTTGATCGACTTTCGCGATAAATTACGCACCTCCCCGGGGAGGATGTTAGCAGAAGAAAATCCCTCGCAAAATATTGCTTCCGCATTTTTGCGTCGCGAAAGCAACGGGACAAGTAGATGCTTCGACCCTGAGTTTTACGAGGGAACGAAATTGTAACGTCGCAAAAAGGTTTAATGTACAAAGAAACAACCCGCGACGAAACTCAAGGACTCTGCGCGCGTTTCTTCGATACACGAAAAATAATGAAAATTAATCTCTAAGACCGCTGGCATTTTTCCATTGAAATAGTGTATTTTTTTTTTTTTTTTTCATAGATTCGTGTATATTAATAACGTACACGTTATGTGGAATCTCGAGGTTTGTATGAAACTCTTTTGGGGCGGGCTAAAAAGGTTTTAAATACCGAAAGTGAAAATAAATACACAGTTTTCGGTTGCGTGACAAAATTCGTGCGAAACGTGTTCGCGTCGATTCTTCTCCTCCCTTTTATAATCGATAACGGTAATCACAAGCCAGATTCCCTCGAGGGTGCAGCGCTTAAAATCGTCGCGATTATAATCAACTCGACTCGATTTCGATATCGCATCCCGTTGCGTTCGCTCCGCTCGCCCGCGAGCATCGGCACGCGGTGAAATCGACCGCGTTAACGATTGTTCGAAGAAAGCTTGCGTTAATAACCGTTCGCGCGATGATTTTTTCAATTGTAAACTGATTGTAGGAATATATAATAATAATAATAACGTTTCGCTCGCGCGGGGCGAGCCGGAGCGTGACGTTTCGCCGTCACGTACACGATGTTCCGCTATCACTTGCGATAGCGTTTTTCCGCGCAACAGTTATAACGGGCGACACGCGTAACGCGTTCCGCTCGCGCGTTCTCCGCTCGTCTCTCTCTCTCTCTCTCCCTCTCTCTTCTCCCTCTCCAACGGAACATCGTTTAATATTCCGTCCAAGGCGAAAGCCGGCGCCAAAGTGAAAAGCCTTCTTTCTCTCTCTCTCTCTCTCTCTCTCTCTCTCTCTCTCTCTCGCTTCGTGTGTACACAATGTGCGCGCGTGTGTACAAAGTTAACGACCTATTACAAGGCCGACCACATCGGTGCAAGACAAATCATGCTTGTACATTCGCGCGCACACTCGTGTCACAACCGCTTTCAGTGCTCTCGACGCAAAATCGTAAATTCGCACTTCGGAGACGATAACATTTATCGGTTTTGCGTCAATGTTATCGCTTTATTTTTTTTCTTTTTTTTAATAGACGTTTTCTAAGAAAACGTCGCTTTGAGAAATTAGGGCAACGCGCGCGCGCGTTGGAGTTTGCGAGAGATGCGCGCGACACTTTTCCGAAAGTGTTTTTCTCGCGTTTATTAACCGCGTCGTTGTTGATATGGCGCAATTAATAAAAGTCTCATCTCGACCGGACAATCGGATACGCGAGGATGATAACGCGAGGCGAAACTTTGCGAAACGAACGGCCGCGAGCTCGTTATCGCGATTCGTTGAGAAATTGCGAGGATTTTTTTTTAATGAGAAGCGAAATTTTTATCTTCTCAATTCTACGTGTTGCGCACGTGTACAACGCGTACCTGCCGAACGAATTCGCCAACTCGGTTGTGTGTTTGTTTGGGTAATAATTTT
Organism: Pseudomyrmex gracilis; assembly: GCF_002006095.1. Classification (NCBI taxonomy): domain Eukaryota; kingdom Metazoa; phylum Arthropoda; class Insecta; order Hymenoptera; family Formicidae; genus Pseudomyrmex; species Pseudomyrmex gracilis. Next base: position 464,569 of record NW_018020591.1, on the reverse strand, counting down.
TCATTTCCGTGCGCGCGCGCGCGCGCAGCGAAGGTCGTTTCATCGGAAATCCGCGAGATCGATGATCGTGTGTGGTTTTCGTTATACGCATTGCGCGCGCGCGTCATTTTTTTTGCACGCACGCGGAAAAGATAGCGTGTATAGAGAAAACGATTAGGCGAAGGTTGTTGTGCGCGCACAACCATTCGGTCGCGAATATACCGAAATGACGTCGAGAAACAAAGAATTTCGATAACTGCGACGAAATTGGCGCTCGCCACGCGAGAAGCCGATTGCCGCCACTTCGGAAGTGCGGACACGTGCGGCAAATTGCCGCGCGCGCGCGCGCGCGCATGACGAACGATGTTTCACCGCGTCCTTCTGCTCCTTCGCATTCGAAACGATTCCTAAATCCATTTTTTTTTCTTGTTTTGCGTCAACGCCGCAAGATCGATCGCGAGAATGTCTCTCTCGCGGCGACGAAAGATCGATAAGTAAAATTTCACACGAAATATATGTTACGTTGTTGAGATATTTGATGAATTTTTAATGAATCGGCCAAATCGTGTGCTGCTCGTACGCGCTGCGAAACCTCGCAGTAATAAACAGGACCTATAAATATTAACGTCTGACATTATACATTACGCGATGAAACCTGTGTGACTCAGAAAGAAGATTCGCCGCACGCTCATTTTCTAATGATGATTTATTTCGCGGCTGTTTTTTTTTGCGCGACTCGAAGATTTGCGCTGGTAAATTCAATTTTAAACGCACAAGCGCGCGTTACCTATAACGCGCAATATATATTTTGTGAATTTTTTAACGTTACGCAACTTACCTAATGTCGCGCACGGAGTCATCCGTCATTTGTTTTTTTTTTTTTTTTTTTACAACACTTTTTTCCTCCCGTTATCTTAAACGTGTCTCGTAATAAGCTCGCGCGTTAGCGAAGTAACTTGTTTACTCTAGCGATTGATTGAGGCCGGCAATCGCGCGTCGTTTTTTGCGTAACGTAACACCGCGCGGTCATTTAAAGCGCGCTCGGTGTGTGCAGTTGTCACTTCATATTTAAAAAAAAAAAAAAGAAAGAAAAAAAAAGAGCGCAAGTTCTAAATATACTTCTGTTCGCGCTCGCAGTTTCGTTGCGAATTACCTGGGGAAACCTAGCTTTCGAGAAAATAAACAAGGTGTTGAAATCAGCAGCAGCCTTCCATAAAAAAAAAAAAAAAAAAAAAAAAAATCGTTACCTCGTCATCGAAAATCTGTGCCACCTGGGAAATAAAAAGTAAGGAAAAAAAAACAAGTGTTCAAAGAACCGTTCAATTAATAAAAACTCTTATCGAAAAGAGCCCCTCGAGGACTGTAAAAAAAAAACTTTCAACAGTCAAAGTAGGCGGCGAAGAGATGACGTGTGCTAGTTTCAGCACCCTCTTGTTTTTTTTTTTATTTTTTTGTTTTACTTGGTAATGGTTCCTTAGATGAGTTCAACGGAACAACTATTGCAAAACTACTCTGCAAGTGGAAACTAGAATCTAAGAAGTCTGTGGAAGTTTAGAGTTCTAGAGTTTGCAATTGGCAAGCGGAATTATGTTTAGAACCGTGAGAACTTGCATTAGAAGAAGAAGAAGAAGAAAAAAAAAAGAGAAACACGAGATGCTTACGTGGGAATTGTAATTTATGCCGATATCTATCTCAAGCGCCCGTATCTATCGTCGTGTGACGTACACAAAGACATGTGATATATTAATCAATGGCGGTCAAAGACGAGCCGCCGTTGTCGTTCGGATGATGCAACGCAAACACCTGATTGCGCGGGATCGCGCTTTTTGTTTTTATGACCCGGAAACCCTCCCTGTGCGTATTACGTAATTAATATCGCGATTAGGCGTCTTCTTCGCGCGCGCGCGCGCTTGAAGAAGAAGAGCGAAACCTATTGCCAGAGCGAAATATTGTAAATTGGTTAAGTAGATAAAGGCGCTACGTGTGGGTGAAGATGCGACGACGAGAACGTACTTTCTAATATGTAAAAAAAAAAAAAAAAACATTTATCGCCTTGAGGCGAAGATATACAAATGCCGGCCGTAGAGATTAATCAACCCAATCGCGATGGTTTACGACCGATCATTAGACGAATGCTAACGAGGGAACAAAGATATTTCCACACTTTCGTCACCTTTTGAAAGAAAAAAAAACTTGACGTAAAAAAGAGACTCGCGCGAATCACGTGTATTTTATTATCTTTGGGAGAAGCGCGTGAAAATATTCTAATGTGGAAGGGAATTAACATACACCGGAGATATAATTAATTCTACAAAATAAGGTCAAAAAAAAAATAAATAAATAAGATCCTCGAATAAAACTTGACCGCCTTTCCCGCACCTTTTGCACTTTCGGACGGAGAAAATCCCTCTTTCGAATTTTGTTAGATAATTTAGATAAGAAATCGAATTGATTTGTTGTTTGCGCGTGAACTTCTTCACGCGCATCATCATTGTTGTTGTATTTGTAACAGAAGTTATTTCACGAGCGTTAATTTTTTTTTCTTTTTTTTTTACTTACGAAAATTTGTATTTTGTTGTTTTACAGACTCATATGCTGTTGATGGATGCTTTCCTACAAAACAACAGGTTGGATCATGTTTCGAGAGTGATGGCCTCGCATCCGAAGTATCTGGAGCACTTCCTCCGGACTCAGCAGTTCATCCTCAGGGGTGACGGACCGCTTCCTTACGATTATAGACATCTCATTGCCATTATGGTGAGCCCTCATTCTCTCGTAACTTTATTTGCGTTTGTGTTTCAAACACGCTGTCAACATAAATTTTAGCATTTTCGTCGAAAAAAAAAAAAAATTTTGTCGGCTCGGCGAGAAAAATATTTGAATCTGTTTGTTCCATCGACGTTTTGTTTGTCAGCCGGAAATACCTCATTAAGATTAAAACAATTTTTCTTGCCGCGGCCACAAATTAACTTGACTTCTTGCTATTCCAGCAGGATCTTTTTTTTTCTACCGTTGTTTTGGACGAATAAATTGACGAAAGTAAGTTTTTTACAGTTTTTTTTTCTACTTTTCTATGGGACGGAGGAGGGACTTGTGTGTATTATTTCTAGATCTCTTTCGCGAAACTTTATATATTTCTCATGTACAACTTGCGCGCCTCGAAACAATAAGGCGCGCAAAGTTCTCTCTTGCTGTTATTTTTTTTTTCTCTCGGAAAGTTTTTCTTTTCAGAAAAATGTTTATTTCGCAAAGTGCTCGACACGAACGGCACGAACGCGATTGTCATACGATGTTGTTGCGCTCGCGATATATAGTAAGCTTTCTTTTTGCGATATAATAGTGCGTCTTTGTCTTTCTTCCCGAAGCTCCTCCCCTTGATTAAAATCCTCGATGAGCAACGACGGGCGGGGGTCAAAGGCGGGTTTAAAGGCTATCGCAAACTGAGTAAATGCAGCGCGCGTGCGTGTGTTTCGTAACGGTCACACACATTTTACTTTGAAAGCCGAGTCCGCCGAGGATGTTAAAAATCAAAAAAAAAAAAAAAAAAAGAAAAGAAAATACTATTGGCCGTTTTCCTTTTACAATCTTTGCCATTCGACTGATGTTAGTGACACACACCAACGCTCACACGTTGCGCTTGGCTATTCTCTTGCTTGCCATCGACACTTGCGTGTCGCTCGCGCTTACGTGTATCAAATTACATAATATATCATCTTCTTGTGTGTTTTGTTAAACAACGCGCGCGAGAATAATCTGAGAAAAAAAATAATTAATACGAGAATTATGTGAAAAAAAAAGAAAAACGAATGACGTATGATCATCTTATAATAATATACAATAAAGCGCTCGGTGACCGAGATAAAAATAATTGTATTTTTCGAATAGTTTGTACTTTGCATCGGTGACTTGGTGTTAATGAGGTATTATTCAAGTACTTAATTCCATTGCGTAAGCGTTTCGTGTAATATAAATAATACATAGGCGAATGTCTAATCGATCAGTCGAAGGTCTGCGCGAAAAACAAGATCGGACAAGCCTACCGTTTTTCACAACAAGTGACTCATATATATATATATATATCATGTTTTTTTTTCTCTTGTAACGTTTGGATTCGTGCGAGAAATACAGGCTTGCTTGTTCAAACATCGAGAACGCTCTGCGAGAGATAAAAAGATAAAATGTATCATTTGCTGTCGTTGTTCTCAAGATCCGCGTTCAAAATACGCGCGACGAAATCTGATTGTCGCGCGAACAAAAAGTCAAAACACACGCGTCTCTTCGAGAAAAATCGAGAAAAGTGTATTTCTTCTGTTTCCAGATGTTTCGTGTTTCGAAAATTTATCTAATTTAAGATAAATATTTGACGAGCGTCACTGATACGATCTCTCCGAAAGTATGCAGGTGCATTTTCTACAACATTTTCTAAAAGCATACATTATCTTCTGGAAGTGTATTTCCACTTGTGTCTTTCATGTATATGTATATATATATATATTTCAGAAAGCAAACTGGCACTTCTGTTTCTCGCGCTTTTGAATTAAAAGCGAGTTTATTAGATTTTCCCGTCCTTTTGATCTTATTTTCCCGTTCCTTGCGAAATTAAGACGGCTTGTCACAGAGAACTAGTTTCTCGATTAAGATCTTATTACCGTGAGCTCTCTCTCTCTCTCTCTCTCTCTCTTTCGGATTAACCAGTACGTAATTGACGATTAAAGTGCATTTCCATGGATGGAATGTAAAAATTTATCAGCGAGAAAGAGAGAGAGAGAGAGAACACGTCGGAGATCATTGTTGAACACGCAGGCGCGCGCGCGCGCAAGATGAGATATGTAAATTCTACAAACTGGTTTTATTTTCAATTGCCGAGTCACAACCGCGAACCGTGTTCGACTAGCGATCGCAATTGACTTTTGTTTGTTGCAAAATCTACAGACTCTACGTTTGTAAAAAAAAAAAAAAAA
>NW_018020591.1:450618-459179 GCF_002006095.1 Pseudomyrmex gracilis | reverse complement strand
AGTCACCACCAAGGGAGGGGGAAATCCACCGTGGTGGGGGAAATCCACCGTGGTGGGGCAATGGCGCCAGAAGTGGTGGGGGGGCCAGGTGGAGGGGGTTTGTTTTGACGCGCCATACGTGCCCACGTACTACTGATATCTGAAAAACAGTCTTTCTACCGGTAAACATTTCTCTCTCTCTCTTTCTCTCTCTTTTTTTTTCTTCTTCTCTTTCTCTCTCGTTGTATTCATTATCTCTCCTTGGCTTGTTCTTAATTAATTGTTCTTAATTAACTTTATATAGGCTTAAAAAAATTCTGATCAATAAAATAATCAGAAATATATGTAACCGTTCAAAACGATATAAAATTGTCATACTTGTTTTTGTCGCGATAACACGTGCATTATGTTTTTCAGTGTTTTATCATCTTCCCTAATTGCCCCGCGTCGCGATAGTCTCCGGGGGGGGGGGGAACGAACAAAACTTCGGTATCGTCAAATTATTTTACGCCGCGGATACGGGAAAAACCAAAAAAAAAAAAAAATATAAACTATTTTATTTTGCGCAATAATTGTTTTTCGCCAATGTCCGCGCGATACACAGAATCGTGTGTCCCGTATGATATACGATAATATTTCGCGTAAACTACCACAATTGACGAATTTAGCGTCAGATCTGGTTGTCGCGATCGCGATCACACACGATAAGATAGAAATATACGCGATGCCTCGCAATTTTTTACCCATTCAATCTCAATGGCGATAAGCGCGACGAGTGCGTCGCTGTCTTTTAAAATTGCAGCGTGTATATTTTTTTTTTTTTTTTCTTATCGCTAATGCTCGCGGTTCGAATAGATTTAATCGCCAGATAAATGTGAAATTTATTTATAGAAAATATGTCGACTAATATACACACGGGGTTGTTCGAAAATTTTTTCACATGATCGATAGATCAGAAAAGTCAGGTGTCAGTTTGGAAAATTCGCACTGCAGTTTGATTTGAGATATTAATTAATTAATTAACATTTTGATTTATTTAAACTAAATGCGAATTTTGCAAAACGGCACGTGACTTTTTTGTAAAAAAGTTTGAGACACCCCGTACGTGGCGCGGAGTAGCTTTAACTTCTATTTTCTCGGAAAGTCTGTTATATATTCTTCAACAAGCGAAGATGTATTTGCGGATCCCCTTATCGTTTATCGCGACTCTTGAATTGATCGATTTGTAGTTCTCGTTGCGAACACGTGTTTTCACAGTCGCGTACTCTGTCGCGCTTTCTCATCTTCTCTCTCTCTCTCTCTCTCTCTCTCTCTCTCTCTTTCTCTCTTTCTGTTTCTCCATCTTCTTTTCTGCCCCGTCACTGCGCTTTTTTCGCTTCGTTCGCTCTCTCTTCGCCGCGATATTATCGCATCCCTTCCAACGACGATGATCGATCAGATCTGTATTGTAAGGATCGCGCTGCATCCGCTGTTTCGTGCAAAATCTCCATTTCTTATTCGCAAACAAACCCGAATCAAGTCAAAGAAAATTCCTCTCTCGCTGTTTGTCAGCCGTTTTTGATTTTGTTTGTTTGTTTGTTTTTTTGACGTTTGTCTCATTTCGTCGTTTTTATTTAACGAATTCGTTATCTCTTTCTCTGGTTTTCTCTCTCTCGCCCAACGCACTTGGCGTATCGACAAAAAAAAGTCATGCTATTTTTTTTTTATTATTTTATTGTGGAATGTAGAATTAAGTCTAATGCGGAAACGGTATGTGCTGTTTGACACGTGCTGGAGAGGAAGGGATTGCGCGCGCGTGATAACGCGCGATATTGGCCGGCCGCGCGACCTCGCAGTGCAATTTTGCGCTCCACCGACGCATCCATCACTTTTCAGGCTCGCGTTCTGCCGATTAAAATTTGTAACTGGAAAACGCGGCGCATGCGTTTCTCTCTCTCTCTCTCTCGCGCGCGTGAGGAGGAGTTTTCGAGCCAATATCGACGCGAAAAAAAATTTGTAGAACTGTAAATCCAACCGTTTATCGCACACGCGCGCACACACACACACACACGTGCAGTGATATGACACGTGCGCGTAATAGACGCCACTGCGCGCTACCACACAAAAAGGCATTTGAATAAAAATTCCTCGCGGGATAAAAATTGCTCGCGCGAGTTTTATTCCGCGCTTAACTCTATTATTACGAGAGTATCTTATCGACGACGAGGGTTTTTTTTTTTTTTTTTTTTTTGATCGAGCGAGCTAATTCCGCGCACAATTCCCGAGTTTTTCTACATCGCGCAGCCCGATGAGAGAAAGAGAGACGAGCCCTTGATAATCGAGATCGCGCGAGAGGCTGTTGCACCGTCATCAACGCGCCCGACATCGTCGCGGTTAAGTCAATCGATTTATTATGTCGCGCATTTTGATTAGACTTGTAATTTAATGTTGTGTCATTGTTTGTGCGCGCGACGCGTATGTAAATATATACGACACCCGTTGAGAAACGCGTATTTTGCGATGCGAGAGAAACACTTTTGTAAACAAAAGTCTCCTTCGTCTCTCTCTCTCTCTCTCTATCTCTCCCGTTTACATCATGAATTTTTTCACTACTTGAAAGCCGAGAACTTTAAGAAAGAACTTTTCTCGACTGTGTGTGTTCGATAAGAGAGAAAAAGTTTTTTTTTAAGAATATCAGAAGTTTATCCCTTAGATAAAAACCAGAATGTCTGACAAAAAGTGACGATAGTCTTGAGAATTTATTTGGATGCGCAGAAAAAAAAAACGGACTTGCTTCAATCGACGTCACGAGCTGCCGCAAAAAAACAAAATAAATGATTCATTCAAATTGCATATGCGATTAATTTAATTTAATGTCTCCGAGCAATAAGTGTTTATCTGTTGCGTGTGATGCAATAATATTGATCAACGGGATGTGTTTTCAATTAAAACCGACGCTGTGTTGATTCAACGTCATTTTTTTCCTTGTATGATTTCAGGCCGCGGGTAGGCACCAATGTAGCTACCTAATAAACCTGCAAAAGGGAGAATTCCTTTATCAGGGTGGTGACCCCTTGTGGCTTCAAGGCCTGAGATCGATCCCCGGGAAGCTGCAAGATCTCTATGAGATCAACAAGATCCTGGCCCATAGACCGTGGCTTTTGAATAAATCGCACATAGAGGTGAGACTTTTTTTTTTATTTTTTTATTTTCTCGTTTATTTAGCGAGAAAATAAATCACGAATGTGTTTCTCGCGATATGTAACCGCAATTCTGATTTCAGAAATTGACTAAAGGCGACGACAACTGGTCCCTGGCCGAGGTCGTCCACGCGATAGTTCTGTTAGCTCACTTCCACTCACTTTCGTCTTTCGTGTTTTCCTGCGGAATTAACGAGGAACTGGACAACGTGACCGGGCACCACTACAAAGAGAACATTCAGGATAATAGTAGTAACGTACCACCTGCCAAAGACAAACTCTCCACCAGTCCCAAGAAGATTCCCAACGGTGAGGGAAAGACTGGTACGTACATATAACATTTTTATACAAATTTTATAATGTACGTCGGTAGTATCTTCTCGGGTGTTTGCACCGAGGAAAAGACATTTTAGACAGACAGATTCTAATGAATCGGGATTCACGTTAAACCGCGTGTTTCAACAGAAAACGTACCGTCGCCGCCACCGTCGCCGAGCATAGTCGGCGAGCAAGAAGTCGGAGTTGAGACTCTGATGGAACGTATGAAGCGTCTCTCGGAGAAATCCGAGTCGAATCAGATCACGCAGGAGGAACTGTCCAAGAGATTCGAGACCGTCGAGACGCAGTCGGCCGAGCTGGCAGCGGCGCCGCAGAGGAGTAGTTCGGTCCTCGATTCGGACATCGGTCTGTTCATCGAGGATCCCACCTTCATCTATCAGGATTTCGCCAAGGTGAGGTGCTCTCTCTCTCTTCCTCTTTCTCTTTCTCTTTCTCTCTTTCTCTCTCTCTCTTTCTCTCTCTCTCTCTCTTTCTCTCTCTTTCTCTCTCTCTCTCTCTCTCTCTCTCTCTCTCTCTCTGCAATTTATATTAAATATTGGTTAGCGACTAACTGTAAAAATAAAACGCAGTATCTTACAGTATCTTGGTCAAATTTATCGATTTATATTAACGTTTCCAGCTATGTTCATCTTATTCTCTCATGACTTTATTATAATGTTATTCAGCAGCGAGGCGAAGGAATATACAATTTTGTTTTTGTGCGCTTAGTAATGACGGTATTTCGAGCCGTGTAGCTCATCCATGAATATTTAAACCGGTTGCTCGCTCGCGCTCCGTTCTCGCCTCAGTTACTATGAATATTTACCGCGACGACAAACATATATTGGCCGATTTGAAGCAACTACCAACGACGGGCGCGTTAATTTGCAAGATCATATAAAACGTTGTTCTCTCTCTATCTCTCTCTTTCTCTCTATCCCTCTCTCTCTCTCTTTCTCTCTCTCTCTCTCTCTTTCGAACACAATCCTCTCGTGTTTATATTTCTGTTTCTATTGTTTTTTTTCCTACATCAAGTAGGTATTTGTTTTTTTTTTCTTTCTCGTTTCTCGATATCTCGGCGATTTTTGTGCGACCTTCTCTCGGCTGTCTCATATCATCTTTTCTCTCTCCTTTTTAATATGATTTTCTTCGTCCTTTCACAGCGCGGTCAGTTAAATGATATACCAACTTTCCGCGTCCAGGACTACTCTTGGGACGTTCACGGTTATTCGCTGGCGAATCGTCTGTACAACGACGTTGGCAATCTCCTCGACGAGAAGTTCAAGACCGCATACAACTTGACGTACTACACCATGGGTACGCACAACAAGGTCGACACGTCGCGCTTCAGACGTGCCATATGGAACTACATACAGTGCATGTTTGGCATTAGACACGACGATTACGATTACAACGAGGTGAATCAATTGCTCGAGCGCAGCCTCAAGACCTTCATCAAGAGCGCCGTCTGTTATCCGGAGCGCGTCACCAAAAAGGATTACGATCGCGTTATGAGGGAGTTCAAACACAGCGAAAAGGTATGTTTATTCGATCGAAAAATAAAATTTGATTAAAAACTAAGAAAATTTAAATAGCAGAAAATAATTATTCTCCAAAAAGATATATAACGAGGCGACGATGTGATGTTTTATTATATGCGTCTCTTAATTTTACCGGTTAAATATATTACAGATTAATATTGTGTTACAAGTCAATATTTTCGGCTTCTTTAAAAAAAAACAAAGTTAAATCTTTCAAAATTTTTAAATTAAAGTAAACAACGACTCATGCAAATAGACGTCGAGGAAGAAAGATAAAAAGTGTGTTAAATACATTAAAAATACAAGTTCGGCTAAAAATAGCTCCTCTATTTTTGTGTGTGATAAGAAATTAAGATTAGTACTCGCGTGTCGCTTGTGAAATCAGCTGCGTGATCTTTTCGAAACAGGCGCGTCTTTTTTTTTTTCGACCTGACGAAACAAAAAAAAAAAAAAACAAAAAACGGTCGGGCGTGTAACGTTACGTATTCGTGACTTTTGTACTGTTTTTTTCCAGGTCCACGTGAACCTGATGATTCTAGAGGCTCGCATGCAAGCGGAACTGTTGTATGCCCTTCGTGCCGTGATGCGGTACATGACCTAAAGCGGGAGTTTAACGTCGTCTCCTCGTCTGTCTGCTGTCAGTCTGTAGTTTGTCGATTTGTTTTCTCGCGCCACGTTCCGTGCCACGGAATTCTCGCGGGCACGGAAAGAAAGGAAACACGATAGCCTTGAGTCTCATACGGAACATCACACATATTACATATATGTATATATATACATATATATATGTATATATATATATATATATATATGTATATACATATGTACGCGCCGTCGTAAGATCGATTTTTTCATTGTGAACTTACGAATCGCGGCGATAGAGAACAATCGCAATGTTTTTTTCAACGGGAAACCGCGAGAGAGGAAGAAGAAGAAGAAGAAGAAGGAGGAGAATTGAAGAGGAGAAGAAGATGATGAGAAAAGATTTATCCACGAAAAGACGAGGGATCGCAATGCTTGGATCGTTTTAACTGCGCTCTCGACACGATTCTTCATTGGCGTTTCAATTGACGAACTATATAAAACACGTCTTTGTTCATCAAACTTTACTCACGAACACGCCGGTTGTCGCGCGTTTGTCCCACTCGCGCAATATGGATTACAGTCCGTAACGATGGGGTGATTGAGTGCTTCTTTGTATGTGTTCAAGAGAAGAGAAAAAGAAAGAGAAGAAGAAGAAAAAGAAGAAGAAGAAGAAGAAGAAGAAGAAGAAGAAGAAGGAGAAAAGAAGAAGAAAGTTGAACAAATAGGCAGTAAGACGGGGATTTGATGAAGGAAGAGAGAGATTTATAATTTGTTTTGTACATAGACACTTGTATTTTTCTACGTTCGACATCGTAGCAGACTGTTATTTGTGCGTTTCGTTTACGTTTCAGATCTGTTAAAACAAAAATAAAGTTGCTCTCGCCTGTTAGAAGCTTTCGCGCCGCGCTTGTAACTTCACACGTTACATTACACACACACACACACACACACACATATACTCACCCGTTTTAATTGCGTTTGCGTTACGCAATCGTTTCGCATCGCATTTGCGTGTCCCATGTCAGGGCAGACCGTAAAATCGTAGCACCCCGCGCGATGTATATGGTATTTCGTTTCTTCTTTATTTTATTTTTCTTTTTTTTTTTTTGTTGTAACACACCTGTGTCGAGAAGTGGAAAAATTAATCGTAAGATTTTTCTTTTTAAGAAACCTCCGTTTTTATTAAACGCTGAATTCGCTCGTTTTGTCGCGATTCTTATTCAGACTCGCTCGTGAATAAACTTTCTCGTTACGCGCGCGCGCGCACACCGTCGAAGTTATCCACGTGTGTGTTATCCAAAAAACGGTCGAATCGCTCGAGGACAACACACACGCGCGCGCACACACATACACACACACACACAGCGCGTCGAACCGCGCGAACGGGTTGAGAAAATTGTCTTTCGCGCTGTACATACATATATGTATACATGTATATATACAAAGCATATATATAGATATGTACATGTATATATATGTATATGTACACACATATATATACATATATATATATATATATATATATATACACACACACACGTACATGTATCATGTTTGAACGTTGTTTCATTTCGATGAATTCTATCTCGCGAAAACGTGGAAAGCTATATATATAAACATGAAAGAAAAAAAAAAAAAAGAATTGTACCTATTTATCATTCATCATACGCGTGTGTCGAAGTAAACCTTAGATTGTAGGACGATCCGCGGTCGTGTGCGTGCGCGTACAGCGCGCTTTGAGCCCCGCAAGGCGGCGTGGCACGCAAGCAACCGCGGAGAGAAGCAATGCCTATTGGCTGTGTTTATTTACCGATGAAATAACGCCGCTGTTGTTTAGCTGTGAACCCGGAGAAAGAGAGATAGAGAGAGAGAGATAGACAGCGTCGCGAGAAAAAGAAAATTTCCTCTTTAACCCCTCCCCGCCCATCTGGAGGAACTTTCTCCGTCTTCGAGATCGAGGATAAACAAACACCGAGAAAATACACAGATCGGATTCTAGTATACCGTTTTACAGTTTGTCGATGATGATGGGAGGAGGGTTAAAGTCGACGCAGAAAGATGAAGAGAGCGATCGCGTATCGCGGAGGAAGTTTATTGTAAAGCTCGTAAAAAAAAAGAAAAAAAAAACAAACAAAACAAAAAAAGGTTGACAAAGACATCGACGTCGTTCCCGCATCCGCTGCGTTTGCGTCGATCTTTGCGCGAGAAAAGAGAAATCGATTGACGATGGCTATCTCGAAGAAGGCAAGCAAATTCATTCACGTTCGCTTCGTGAGAACGAGAGAAGAAAATGGATCGGAAAGTATGCGGATTTATATCCAGGTCGTGCGGTGTGACGGAAACTCTATTTGTTGTAAGAACCAAACGTGAGCGCAATCCAATCTGTCGTTGCCCCGACGCTTACGGGGCGCTTATCAACGAATTTTCATACCTTCGGCGTAGCGTTTTAACGAAGAGGGGAATGGGATTAAAAAAAAAAAAAGAAAAAAAAAGAGAGAGAAAGAGAAAGAGGGGAGCGCGACGCACGTCAGACGGAGTCCCGTCCCTTCCGCGACACAATTGATTGCGGGAGGGTCATTGCGATTTAGCGAGAGAACGTCGCTCGGTGTCGTCGTAGTGTTGTGTGCGAGAAGAACGGAGGGAGAGGCTGTTTAAACAAATCAAATTCTTATAATAGATCGTTAAGATAAACACAAACATGTAAACACACACACACATACATGAGAAACACACATATACACGAAGAACGTGGCACAAAAAAAAAGAAAAAACTATTACACGCGAACTATACGTGTTCTGTGATCGCATATATCTATATATAACACACATACACCTAAAACAAAGAGCGAGGTATATATATATGTGTGTATATTACACACATGTATGCATATATATATATATATGCATATTTACAATTAACTCGGTGAGAGAGAGAGAGAGAAAAAGAGAGAGAGAGAGA